>NW_009940580.1:37178-50703 GCF_000696875.1 Nestor notabilis
TGGCAGGGGTTGGAGCTGGAGAAGCTTTAAGGTCCCTTCCAACACAAACCAGGCTGGGATTCCATGATTCTATCATCTCACCCACTGCATACAGCAAAGCAGTTATCTGAAAGCACTATTAACAGAGCCCATATGCACAAGCTCCACACCAGAAAGGCGACTTATTTAGCAGATGTAAAGACGCTCCAGTGCTCAGGCCATTACCTCATTACTCAGACTGGTACTACTTGTACTAGCGCACGGCTCTAATGAGTAACCTTTAGCTGAGCAACTGCAACAACAGTTTCAATCGTCATCTCTAATGCACTTTTCTTCTTAAGCTGAGGGAGAAGTGCTATGAAGGATTATTCTGGCTGAAGCAATTTTATCTCCTTTAACACCTTTGCAGGCTTCAGACTCAGGCTGTCCACCGAGCACAGGACAGAGCAGATCCTATCTCTGAGTAGATACAAACATGAAGAGGAAGGAGATGTCTGTCACGGTGCCTCCCATCACTGTGGCACAACAAACAAGCAGTTTATAACTTCTTTTCCACCAGCCTTCTTGGAAGCAAGCACATTAATCCCTACTGCCTGTTACTTCAAGATGCTCTTTCCAAGCTCTCCAAGCTGTAAACATGTCAAAGGGGAAGATGTGTCTTTTCTCCTTCTCCACCTCCTTTTTAATCCAGCAGGTTGCACTCCAAAATCCTTTTCACCCTCCCCATTTCCACCAGCATGGGTTAAACATGGACACCCTTTCACAGAAGGCAGGAGTGTTATTAATGGTCTCAGTGCTCCACGTCAGTCAGTAAGGGAAACAAACCTGCTGTTATAAAGTGCCTTTGTACAGTGGTTGTGCAAACACCAGTGAGGTTTATGGCATCAGAAGCAGACACACCTCATTTACTCAGCTACCCGCAGAGCTGCAGGAGCAGGATAATGGTCTGTAGCCATCTACATACATACCAGGGCCCTTCCCAAGCCCATAAATGTGTGTCAATGACAGCACAGGCACCAGTGAGATCATGGTTAACCAGTGCTACACCTTCAGGGGAACTCAGCTCCAACTGCTGGGATGAAACCATCTGGAGAGTGGCATTTCATCCCCAGCCTTGTGTTTAGGCTTTATCCAGCTTGGTGCTCTAGTCTCGACAGGTTTGGCAGCTGGATGTGGGCAACTGGAACAAGTCACTCAGCCCCACACCAGTCCTGCTGCCCTCTTTTGCAGGCAGCTGCCAGGCATGGGCAGGCAGAAGGTCTTGGTGGTGGTGACCTGTTCTGACAGCTCACACACACTGAAAGTGATAAGAAGCAGCCCCTGAAAGGATCTACTGCAGCCCCCTGCTCCAAGGAGGACTATCACCAGCATGGCCTCCTTGAATGCAGTGTTTTCCAGTACTTAAGTAAGATAGTTCCCAAATCCCTGCTTTTTCCATCAGTGCAACGTCATCTCCTTGCTCTCCATCACATCTTTGTGTTAGAGCTTTGCCAACACTGCATGGGGACAGGAGCAATTATCCCCGGACCCAAACAGGTTTTGAGTGGAGCACCTCCATCACCTCTGCAGCACCGTCTCTACCGCATCCCACACCACCAACACAACCCATTTATCCTGTGTGCTACACCACTGCCCACCAGTCCTGATGACAGAGACATCACCATGCTCACCTTGCTCATCATGCCCCATCCCTGGCAGTGTTCAAGGCCAGGCTGGACACAGGGGCTTGGAGCAACCTGCTCTAGTGGAAGGTGTCCCTGCCTGTGGCAGGGGTTGGAGCTGGAGGAGCTTTAAGCTCCCTCCAACCCAAACCATCCTGTGATGTTTTGCCTTGTTACACCCGCAGCCCTGCACCACAATGTTCAGTTTGCAAGCAAACCACTAGCTCATCAAGTGGCCCCATAAGCCTCCTCCACTCTCCCATGTCATCAAAAACCTGCTAACTGGGAAAAATCTCTGTACTTTTGAATGTTTAGAGGAGATTAAAACAAAAACACAACAACAAGGGGGGGTGCTTTGATGAGGAAACCAGTGCACATTTACCACAGGGATCCAAGTTGGTTTAATGCCTGCAAATATCCCTCGAGTCAAATGAACTTGTTCAAAGCTGATTCACACCACGGCTACTTTTTCAATTGGGTAGTTGTTGACAAGTGGAATATATTTAACAAGCCCCAAGCATCTTGGCACAGAGTATAAAGCCTTCCTATTCTGCGTTGGGTCTTTTTAAAGCTAACATATGGGCAGAGCAGGTTGTCTGCCACGGGGCACTTCCATACAGTGCTTGGCACTGAGAGAATGTGAGGATATCCAAAAAAGAAACCAAAGAACATCATGCCAAGATCACAGGGGATGAATCACCCCATTTCAAACAGTTAGAATGCACCATTATGTGTTTTTCAAATCCTCCTCATCTGAGGGAAAAGAAAATGAATCAAAGTAATTGGCTGGTTTCTGGCTGAGTCTCAAGTGTGTTCCTCTGGCTGAAGGGTACCATGAAAATCATACAATCATAGAATGGTTTGGGGTGGAAATGACCTTCTAAGGTCATCTAGTCCAACCCCCTGCAATGAGCAGAGAAATACTGTCTCCATCTTTCTTATAGGCCCTTTTCAAGTACTATAAGGCCACAGTAAGGTCTCTCTGGAGTCTTCTCCAGGCTGACTCAGCCCAGCTCTCTCAGCCTGGCTCCAGAGCAGAGCTGCTCCAGCCCTCGCAGCAGCTCCGGGGCCTCCTCTGGACCCTCTCCAACAGGTCCATATCTTTCCTGTACTGAAGCAATATCTTTGTTATCCTGTTGGAATACACCTTGGCCAGCGGGTCAGCATCTTGATTTACAGTATAAAATTAAGGACGAGGCAAATTCCTCCCCCACCAGAAGCTCCCATGGAAGTGCTGGGAGGCGATTCCCAGAGGAATGGACTGAGAATGAAGTCAAAGGCCTCTCACAAACACACAGCAAGGGCACCTTATGATGGTAAAATGGGTCAGCTATGGTCAAACTGGCTGAGCTTTTGGGACAGTCTTGGAGGCTTAAGTCTCTTCCTTGCCCTTTTTCTTCTGGTCACACAAAGCTGGTTAGTTCTGCTGCTGAGACAATGACTTCCCTGTGCCCTGCAGCCTGGGCTATGGAGCTTCTCCTTGCCCACGCAGCTAGTTGAGATCACAACAGTCATGTTGTGGTTCATGTGCCAGAGGCTACAGCATTACACAGGACACAGTTAAAAGGAGTTTCACAGCAGCAACAACGAGCAGAGCTTTGGCATGTTCCTTGCACAACAGAGGAGCAAATCCCAGTAAATCTGCTGCTCTACACATCCCCCAAAGACAGGACAAGTACATGCTGTAGCATCCCCTTTGATTTGGAAGGTTATAGAAATAGGCACCAGGTACACTTACCTAGAAGGCATCCCACAGCATCTACCATCACCAGAGGCAGCTTAGACTGCCAGAACACTCTTGTACTGCATCACGAGCTGGAGAGAACAGGGACACCAGGGTGGTATTCACCCTGCTGCAGTGAAGGGGATGTTTCTGTCTTAACCCCAGTGACAGAGATTGTGACCCAGCCAAAAATGCTAACACCACTGGTTTCCACATCCTACTGACCATCAGGGACCAAGACAGTCCAGAGGAGGCCCCGGAGCCGCTGCGAGGGCTGGAGCAGCTCTGCTCTGGAGCCAGGCTCAGAGAGCTGGGCTGGGGCAGCTGGAGAAGAGAAGGCTCCTCAAGGGGACACCTTAGAGCAGCTCCAGTGCCTAAAAGGGGCTCCAGGAAATCTGGAGAGGGGCTTTGGACAAGGGATGTAGGGACAGGACAAGGGGATGGCTTGAACCTGCCAGAGGGGAGATTGAGATGAGCTCTTGGGCAGAAGCTCTTCCCTGTGAGAGTACTGAGGCGCTGGCACAGGGTGCCCAGAGAAGCTGTGGCTGGCCCATCCCTGGCAGTGTTCAAGGCCAGGTTGGACACAAGGGCTTGGAGGCACCTGCTCCAGCAGGGGTTGGAACTGGATTAGCATTAAGCTCCCTTCCCACACAAACCAGTCTGGGATTCCATGACTGATCAAGACCATCACCTGGCCAGAACCCAAACCAGTACAGCAAAACACAGTGCAGCTGTGTTAGCCTCCAACAGCTCAGGAACAGATCTGTTGCAGACCCAAACTGGCCTGCTTTCCCCTGTGTCTTTGCAAGCTTTCCAAGCTCTGGTTGACCCCAGGGTTGGAATCTTCTCCTTATTTCCAGCTCCTCAATCACATTCAGTATTGGGAGATACCTGCTAAGCTTCTCATGAAAGCAAAGCTTTCAGGGCTGTAGAAGGAAGGAGATACAGACAGTAAACTATAGGGGAAAAAGAAGAGGTTATAAACTAAAACCACTGGCATAATGGCTAGAACAATGCTGCAAACAAGTTTCCTGTAGAACTTGTGTTCTGAGTGCCAGAAAGAGCTGTACCCTGTCCCATCTGCATAGCTGTGTGATCTTATCTTCACTACCCTCCTTCTCACTCCAACTGTTTGGGCAACTTAATGGATAAAAGCAGCTGAATTAAATAGGAACCATGCCCGTGTTTGCACAACTCTGAACACAATCAGGTCTCAGTCAAATAAACACTGGGATCCATATTGCATTTGGGAATTCTCTGTGGTTTGGGGTTTTAAATTCATTGCAGAAAGCTTGGGAGCAAAGTTCCAGCAGGCATCTTTTCTTCTCCTCCCATCTTCTGTAATAGGAGGGGAAGACAGGGAATGAATCCACATGCAGAGAGGCTCAGTACTGCTTCAAGGCGATGTGTACATGAGGAGCATTTCAGGACACACCATATGAGACACGCTAGCCCAAAAGCAATTATGTTTTCCTCACCACTTCTTAGAAGCCAGACCTAACAAACTGCCCTGAAATAGCAGCACCACTCTCTAAATAGCATCAGTTCTCTCTTTGAAAGCAACACCCACACTGAATCTTTGATTTCAAGCCATCCCCAAGCACTTACCACATCTTTACCATTCAAGCCACAGGGAAAATCCTTAAAGACAACAGAAACATTAAGGGATGAGAAGCAGAATTAGAGCTGAACACCACATGGATTTACTCCCACAGTAACTGGATTCAGCCTGGAACAGACTAGACATGACTCCAGGAAAAGTAGATAGGAAAAGTATTAGATTGCCCAGAGAAGCTGTGGCTGCCCCATCCCTGGCAGTGTTCAAGGCCAGGCTGGACACAGGGGCTTGGAGCAACCTGCTCTAGTGGAAGGTGTCCCTGCCTGTGGCAGGTGGTTGGAACTGGAGGAGCTCTGAAGCCCCTTCAACCCATTCTGTGATTTTATGATTCATTCCATGTCTCTCCAGGTGGAGCTGTGTTGAGGGGATTTCTCCTGGGCTTGTGCTTTGCTGGAACATTAAAGGCAAACAACACGTTCCAGCTTTAAGGCAGCAGACACATAACCAGGGCAAGCCACAATACACACACCTTTCTCCATCCCCTTGTCTGCACAAACACCTCTCATCTCAGATGAGAGTCCAGGGCAGGGGAATTCAGGTGGGGAAGCATGTCCTTAGATCTCTATGGAGTCTGGATCATGGCTGGCAGATTGGCTTTCACCTTCCAGAAGTTCCCCTTGAAGAAGACAGATGTTTGCCCCATGGTGCTTGAGATGTGGGGTTCTACATGTGACAACAAGAAATGTTTTAATACAAAAGCACAGATCTTCTCCTGACTGATCATTGTCTGCATTCAGGTCATCTAGAGATACCCAGAGGGAATCAGTGACTGCTACAAACAACACCTCATACAGGAATGTGTCCCTGCTGTAAAGCAACACAAGCAATTCACCTTGCTGAGTGATCCTCCTCCTCAGTGCCAGGGACACAGAGACAGAGAGGAGAGCAGAAACAGCTCATGAAAGACAAGGAAGAGAAGAGTGGGAGAAGACAGAGATGAAAACACAACAGTGACACCCTGGGCTTTGTTCCCACCTTGTTGCAAACTTCAAAACAAAGCCCAAGGATGAAATTTTATCTGGAGAGTGCAACATAAAACCTCCTCCAGTTGACTTCTGGTGCTTTGAGGTTACTAAGTACAGCCTGGAGTGCCATGGGATGCACACTAGTGCTGGACTATCACCTCTGCAAGGTGCTTTTCACTCCTCCTCAACTCAAAACCATTTCTTCTCTGGGACAATCAAGCCATTTTACTGAGACAAAGGGATGTTCACTTTGCATTGCTCCTCTCTTCAGGAAACTGTGTCTCCAATAGCTTCACAGAACGGAGATAAAACATTGCTCTGAAAGAGAAAAATTAAATAGCACAGGCTGAAGGGGGGAGGAAAAAAGAAGAGATATTTTAGATCCAAGAGATGTTTCAAAGAGCAGCAAAACCTGTCATGTGGTAAACAGCAGAAAGGAGGAATTGTGGCACTGGTGATTTATCTGTTCTTCCACAGCCTTCCCATGTGACTGGGGGTAAAAGAATGACAACTCTATCCATAACTTGCTAAAAATACAGCACAACTGTGATGTGTTTAGATGGGAGCTCATTTCATGCAGCACATCACGCTTTATCCTTTCAATACTTCAGCTTCACCATATGTAGAGCAGCATCAGCACCTACCTGTGCCAGAAAAGCAGATTGATTAATGCCCTCAACTGAAAAGGAATCAGTGTGAAGTATTAGATACCCACCACGACTAAGCTATGGGGAAGAAAGAAGAGATAAGCAAGTCAATCTGAACTCACTGCTTGCATCCATCCCATACATGCCAAAATCCATACAGCAAGAAAAATGTCACTTCTAAATATAGCAGACACTTCAGTTATTATATGATGCTTCAAAAGCAACAGAGAGATAAAGTGGAGTTTGTAGGACACCCTTTTCAACTTCAATGCCAGCAAAGACTCACTGAGCAAAGTCTTTTCTTAATTCCCTTCCTGTTTGGACAGTTTGATCCACTTCTTTTTCTTTCCACTGCAAGCACAAGGGTCTGTCCTGCAGTGAATGGAGAGGCTTTTTTCTGGGATAACTTCCAGGTTAAAGAGAAAGGATTTACACTTGAATGAAGCATAGGCTGTGTATTTGGACAATGTGTTGTGAAAACTTGGGAAGGAAGCAGAGCCTCCTCCAGTGAAAAAGGGACTCAATTAACATTCTCCAACAAGGCTTCCTAGCGAAAGAACAGGACTTGCTGGGGGACATGTGATGTGAAACTTGTTCTCCTCACTCACAATAGCCCTTTCTGAAACACAGGCCACTGGGTTTTGAGAGACACGAGGGTCTTTGCCCAGCTTTCCAAAGGGCTGCTTGCCACAGTCAATGCCTTGACTCCAGACAGAAGATGTCAAGTCTTAAGGCCTAGAAATTAGGCTCGGGCAACTTAAAACAGTGCTTCAAGACCCTAATGAAGGCCTGGAGTGACACGTTCACTCCGTGGGCACTGTAGATCCATGCTCAGCCACCTCAAGGTGAATCCTCCCCAAGAGCTAAGAAGCATCACAAATGTATCCACCTTGTCTTCTTGAAAGCATACAGCATTGCACATCTGGTTTGGGGCTTAAAACATGTTGTGAAGAAGAAACTAATGACCAACCAAGCAGTGTTCGTGGGCTTGATCTGCAGCAGGCAGTGACAAGACCACCACAATGGTGATCTTGGTTTTGAAAAGCAATCTCAAGTGCATGTGTAGATATCACCCAAATGGGAGGAGGAAAACAACCAACATTATCTCTTTCCAACTAAAGGGAAAAAAAAGGCCACTGACAATTTAGTATCTCCTTTTATTTCTGACTTCCTTTATCAGTTGCATATGACAGAGCATTCTTCACCCTTTAATACAGGTCCATGTCTAGTCTTACTCAAAGTTGACGATGGATGGAGTGTGGGAGGTTACTTCAATACACAGCAGATTGGGATGGAAGATAAAGGTATTATCAGCTGCTGTTATATATATATTTATATTGCTGGAGCAAGCATGTAACCATCACCTTATTTAACACCTTGGGGAGACCATCTGTAGCAGAGCAGTCTCTGGATGCCTCAAACTGAAATGTGACCAAGGCACACAGCGATGGAAGGGAACAGTTACCTGCAGCTACTCACCATCAGTGCCTCAGCTAGGAGGACAGGCTTTCTTTGCAGTGAAAACAAGGACAAAGACCCTCTCCAGAGCCTGTCCCACTAATTTAGATGTTGAATGTGAACTACCCTTTGGAAAAATAGGAGCTTCCCTGCTGGCCATGCTTTAGGCCAGGTATTAAATGAAATTTAGACAACTATAGAATTACAAACTGGTTTGAGTTGAAAGGGAGCTTAAAGCTCCTCCAGTTCCAACCCCTGCCACGGGCAGGGACACCTTCCACTAGAGCAGGTTGCTCCAAGCCCTTGTGTCCAACCTGGCCTTGAACACTGCCAGGGACGGGGCAGCCACAGCTTCTCTGGCAGGGTAAACCTATTCCCCTTGTCCTGTCCCTACAGGCCCTTGTAATAAGCTATAAAAACTCTTTTGCATTCAACAGCTATTCTCTAGTTCATCTAAAATAAACTGGTGGTTTGGAAGTTTGTCTACACTGAAATGGAACAAACCAGCTCCCCTGCAATCTCTTCCCTTCATCCAATAGAAAAGTGATTTAGGGGGTTTTGTTATTTAATCAGATTTTCCATGGGAAAGTCAGCATGCCTTAAATTCACACCCCACTTTGGAGTGGAATCGTTTCCTCCCATGGACTAGTGCCTACCTCTTAACCCTTGCAGAAACACAGATGTCAAGACAAAAGCAACAGAGAACCCTCTAAACTTCCCATATGAATGAGCTGCTCAATGACAAACACACTTCACAGAGTTTACATTTGCTTAAGACACTTAAAGATTAAGAGGTCTACTTCTGTCTTTTCTTACTACTACAGACAGATGTTGGACAGCATGACAAGCTAAAGATGCTTTTTAGATGAGGTAAGCAGGCTGTAAGTGAAAGACCCAAGAGGCCAAAAGTTGGGCTCCACTTGAGCCTTGTGTCAAACCCCTCCATCAATCCCAAGGGAACCCACAAAGCATTTGGACAGGACATGTTTCATGTGTTCACTCTCCCATTACCTTGAGCTGAAGATCCCCTTGGCAGATGCAGCTTTTGTACCCAGAGATGTTCCTTGCAGATACCTTCTCCTGAGAATATAATGGGTGGTGACAACTCATGAACTGTGGACTTAAGCTTTCAATGAATGAGCTGGCTGCTGGGAAAATATAAACACCCATCTCCAAGAGTCTGACTCTGTTTTCATTAGGTCTTTGGGAAGAGTCAGTCCCCTCCAAATGTTTTAAGATGGGTAAATGCAGTAACTGCATCTTCCCAGGAAAGAAAGGGGAGGGTATTTCAATAGTCCTAGAATCACAGACTGGTTTGGGTTGGAAAGGACCTGAAGATTATCCAGTTTCAAACAGCTTCTTCCTTCCATATGCAGAACTGGTCACACCAAGCCCTGTGCTAGCTTCCTGATCCTGTCCCCTGGGTATCTTCACCGTACTGGGAACAAGCTTTAGGATTAGGAACCTACTGCAAAATCCAGGTGTAACACACACATACAGGATGTCCCTCTCTGTTGTTTCATAGGATCACAGAGTGGTTTGTGTTGGAAGGGACCTTAAAGCTCCTCCAGCTCCAACCCCTGCCACGGGCAGGGATACCTTCCACTAGAGCAGGTTGCTCCAAGCCCCTGTGTCCAACCTGGCCTTGAACACTGCCAGGGATGGGGCAGCCACAGCTTCTCTGGGCACCCTGTGCCAGCGCCTCAGCATCCTCACAGGGAAGAGCTTCTGCCTTAGACCCAACCTGAACTTCCCCTGTTTAAACCCATTCCCCCTTGTTTTATCACTACAATCCCATGTCAGATTTAAAACCAGGTCTGAGGTTATCCTGCCTGTTTTATTAAAAGACACCTCTGGAAGATTTAACCACTAGAAAAACTGCTTTAGAAGTGAAATTACCTGGCTAACACAGGCAGAGCCTCAAAGTGCTGCAGCTCTCTGCTCTGGGACTCACATATTCATGTAAATGCTGCAGACAAAGACCCTCTGCCTCAGAAAGTTCCTGAACTGATGAGGACACAGCACCGTATTTACACCACTGCTCCACTGCACATCATCTGTGTCCATTTGTCACCAAGCACATCTTCCCCTCCCTGCTCCAAAGCAGATTAAGTTTAATCTACTTATGTAGTTGTGAAGTGTACTGCCTATTATCCACTTAGACAGCTAACAAGATCTGAGTAACAGCACGTAGGCACCGATAACCGCGGCCTGATACCTCGTACAGATTAGACACGTTCTTTATCTTCCAGCCCTTGCAGAAAAGGGGTTGGTATTCGTTCAAAGGCTGCTCTGAACACTGGATGCAGGTAATTGTTTAATATTGTTTGAGACCCATAAACACATCACGTTTGTTTCCTCTTGATCTCTTGGCGCTGCCATATCGCAACTGTCCCGTTACGAAACTCCTGGTAGATCTGGTGTGCACTGAAACCTGCAGTGTGGAACAGGGGCAGCTCTCACCGCCTTTCAGGTCCCTTCTAGCTTCCCAATTCTATAGAACAATAAAGGATGCATGCATCACTGCCTGCCCAGAAGTGATAAGGCCATTCAGAAATGCAATCTTTATTAGCTCTGACACTGTTCCACATGGCATTCCCATAAGATCCAGCTAAGAAAACATAAACTAGATGTAATCATGTATGTTTGACAACATAGTTCCTGAAGCATATTATCAAGGGTTTCTTATCTAAGTAGGAGGGCACTGAAAGTGAGTCCAGCCAGGCAGGAGAGCTGTGCAATGTTTCCATTACCAGTATGGATGATAGACTGGAATGTATGGCCAGAAACCCACCAGATGATTCAGCTGGGAGGATCTGCAGCTCTATGGTGTTCAGGTTTACATTTCCAAATGCTCTTGATACACTGGTCCAACATCAACAAGAGGGAAGAGTTAAGAAAGAGAAGTCACAGGGACAATGCAAAAATGGGGAGCAATTTCCTACAAAGACTCCAGAAAAAGGCTCTGGCATTTTAGAGGGTCACGGCACAGTTGTGATGTTCAATATCCCACAGCTGCATAAAGGCAAACCTCAGCCTGCAGGGATGATCCATGGGGATTTCAGCTCTTCTAAGTTGAACATTCAGGTTTTAGTATCTGTTCTAAGTACACACTGCTCAAAAACAAGCTAATGGCCATCAGTGTGGCTGGAAAGAACCAGATTACATGGGTTTATCAATACACTGGGCTGTATTGAGGACAACAGGCAAGAGCTCAGGGAAATGGATTTTCTTCTCTTCTTGGCTCCAAGGACGCTGCATCTGGAGCACTGTCTAGTTTAGCTGCACTTCTCAGAAACACTGACAATGAGATAGAGTTCAGAGGAGACCACAAAGGTGGTCTGGTCACTGGCATACGTGATGGAAGAGAAGAGAATGAGGGAACAGGGTTTGTTTAACTTGGAGAAGTGAATGTTAGTGGGGGATCTAATTTCCATTTTCAACTACCTAACAGGGGAGTTACAGAGAAGACGGAGCCAGATTCTTCTCGGTGAATAGGAAGAGAAGGACAGAAACAATAGGCTTAACTTGCAGCAAGGGAAATGCTGGTCATAGAATGGTTTGGGTTGGAAGGGACCTTAAAGCTCATCCAGCTCCAACCCCTGCCCCGCGCAGGGACACCTTCCACTAGAGCAGGTTGCTCCAAGCCCCTGTGTCCAACCTGGCCTTGAGCACTGCCAGGGACGGGGCAGCCACAGCTTCTCTGGGCACCCTGTGCCAGCACCTCAGCACCCTCACAGGGAGAGCTTCTGCCTAGTATCTAATCTAAATCTACCCTCTTTCAGCTTAAAATCACACAAGAGGATAATATTCCTCACTGTGAGAGCACTAAGGAAGGCGTAAACCTGCCACACTGCCTGGAAAAGGTCTGAAACATGATCAGAAATGATGACAAGAAACCTACCTTTGGTTCTGGCCGTGCCTGGAGCAGGTTGAGGATGAGACAGCTCCAGATATCTTATGCAAACTATATGACTCCTCAGTTCTAAGACATTGTTATCTAGAAGTTCTGAGGAGAGGATTTTGCCCAGTAACCTACAGGATTCTATACCTGTTCAGTGATAACAAGTACTTTAGACTCAAAAGCTGTCAATAAAATACTTTCCACATGACTAGAGATCCCTGTAGCTGTAATTATGGGAGAAAAAAAGCAGGAAACCACTAAAGCTTTCACTGCCATTTGAAACAAGAGAAACTGGAGATTCACATCACACACATTGTCATACAAAAGCTCTGCAAGGAAACTGTGAGGAATTCAAAGATACACGCTGATAGTTCAAACACAATCCAGGCTGCTCCTCCCTACCTGCTCTTCCCACCACAGTAAACATGAGCCGATGCCAAGACGTGTTTCAGACCTGTCCAGGCCAGCCTTCATTTTGGTGTTAGCTTCTTCAGGTGTCACAGGACAAAGGCTCTCTGTATACAGAATGCCTTTCACACACACTTCCCACTCTCTCCCTCTGAAAGGTGTAAGAGGTGTTAACAGATCTACAGAAAATGCCTGTAATAACACAGAGTTGGGTTTCTCCCCCCCCAAATAAAGTGATGTACTTCAATCAGCTCAAATTAAACTTTCTCCAAGTATCCTGTAAAAACACCCCTCTAAAACCTGACAACACAGGCAGAAAACAGTGTACAAGAAGGTCAGTGAATGCAGACTATGGTGTTTTGTGTAACGTGGGTATCTGTGCACCTGGAGGCAGCAAGACCCAAATTCACTGCACCCACAGGCCAGCAACACTGTCCCTGCCACACCACAACCATTTGGGATAATCATCCTGAAAATACAACACTCATACAACAGTCACCTTCAAGCAAATGGCCAATTGCTCTTCTAATGCTGGCTGGGTTGTTACCCAGTTTACCTCAGTAAATAATGCTTCTCATGCTTATCTGCAGTGTTTTCTATCACATTTCATGTTTAAATGCTACCTCTCCTCTCAGAATAAGCTTCAGAGCCACACTTTACCAGCTTTAGAAGTGCAGGAATAACTGCATCCTTCACAGAAACAAGGAGTAGTAGGTACAAATCAGATGCACAGAGCATAACCAGTGCAGGGAGGGAGAAGAGAAGGTCACTTGTGAACTACAGATGGGAGGTCAGCTCAGGAAAGCTCAACTGCCCAAGCAAGTCCTGGGGAAAGCCTTGGGGAGAGCAGCTGGCAAAGACCTTCACCTTGCTCTGTTCTGGAACAGTCTGTGAAGATCCATAACACATCCCTGTGGGAAAGGACACTTGAAGAGCATGTGCCTGGTTTTAGTAGTGGGTAAAGAGACAAAGCCTTAATAAAACCTGCTGTGACAAAACACACTGTGCTGCTGTCAGGAAGAAAATAAGAAGTGTACGTATCATACCTCAAAGCCAGTCATACAACTGTGTCTGTCAGCTCAGTAGAGGTAGGTGTCAGACGGAGCGCTGCAGGCAAGTCTGGGGCTCTGCAGCTCAAGAAAGCCCTGAGGAGAAGGACTTG
>NW_009940581.1:0-21154 GCF_000696875.1 Nestor notabilis
ACTATTCTATGATTCTATGATTCTATAAAATAACATTCTTAAAATTAGCTTAGGTCAGAATAAGGTTTGAAGAATTCACTAAGCTACACTGGAGAGCTCTCATCCCCACTCTTTAAATCACTCTCTCTTCAGCTTACTACTTCATAATTTAAAATGACATAAAAAGATGCAAAGAGTAAATATTTGAGATGATCATCTGCTGTACTTTCTTTTTGTTCAGCTGTAGTCTCAGGCTAGTGGTAGTATGTCCTCACTAAGCTGTGTGCCACAGAATACAGGAGTGGCTTCTTGGCCTATCAACATACAGTCTCTTCAAGCTCCACTTCAGAAGACTGAAGAGGTATACAAGAGGAGTAACAGGAACAGTAAATTTCTATAACCTGAGATACTGGGGGTTTTGCATGTCATTTTATTTCCTCCATTACAAGAAGGGCCAGAAGGAGGATCTACATGGAAGGGGAACTATAGGCCTGGAGAAACCAGCTGCTCATGGCTTGGACGGATATCATCTTAGCTGGGTAAAAAACTGGCTGGATGGCTGAGCCTAAAGATTGGTGGCAAATGGAGTTAAATCCAGCTGGTAGCCAGTCACAAGTGGCATTCCCCAGGGCTCAGTACTGGGGCCAGTTCTGTTTAATATCCTTTATCAGTGACCTGGACAAGGGGATTGAGTGCACCCTCTTTAAGTCTGCAGATGACACTAAGTTGGGGGGGAGTGTTGATCTACTTTGATGATAGGAAGGCTCTACAGAGGGATCTGGACAGGCTGGATTGATGGGCTGTTGTATGATGTTCAAAAAGGCTTACTGCTGGGTTCTGCACTTGAGTCACAACAACCCCATGCAATGCTACAGACCTGGGGAAGAACGGTTGGAAAGCTGCTCAGCAGAAAGGGACCTGGGGGTGCTGAGTGACGGCTGCTGAACATGAGCCAGCTTGTGCCCAGGCAGCCAAGAAGACCAAGAGCATCCTGGCCTGTATCAGAAATAGTGTGGCCAGCGAGACCAGGGCAGTGATTGCCCTCCTGTACTGGGTACTTGTGAGGCCACACCTTGAACACTGTGTTCATTTCTGGGCCCCTCACTACAAGAGAGAAATTGAGGCTGGAGTACATCCAGAAAAGGGCAACAAAGCTGGTGAAGGGTCTAGAGCACAAGTCTTATGAGGAATGGCTGAGGGAGCTGGGGTTGTTTAGTCTGGAGAAGAGAAGGCTCAGGGGGGACCTTATCGCTTTCTACAGTGACCTGAAAGGAGGTTGTAGTGAGATGAGGGTTGGTCTCGTTTTCCAAGTAACAAATGATAGGACAGGAGGAAATGGCCTCAAGTTGCACCAAGGGAGGCTTAGTTTGGATATTTGGAAAAAATTCTTCACTGAAATTGCTGTCAAGCACTGAACAGGCTGCCCAGGGAAGTGGTTGAGTCACCATCCCTGAAGGTATTTAAAAGATATGTAGAAGTGGCACTTGAGGACATGGTTTAGTGGTGGACTTGGCAGTATTAGGTTAATCGTTGGACTTAATGATCTGAAAGGGTTTTTACCAATCTAGATGATTCTATGATTCCCAAAGAATAACAGCTTTCCTTATGAAACTAACTTTACTGTGAGAAGATCTCAGCCATTCAGCACGTTGGGCTAGAGGCTGCTGGGCCTCTTGCTTTTTCATACTTGGGACACCTTTGAAGCAACAAAGGGTACAGGTGCAATTTAGACAAGAAGACTAGAGTATCTAATTGAATAATTCTTCTTATTCACTTACTTTTCTTCACACCTAATGCAGTGAAAATGTTGAAAAAGTTTAAGTAAGAGACAGTTTTGTGAGAGAATCCTAAAATCAGCCTGCATGTGGTATATGTGCAGCTCCTATATTGCTCTCAGAGGCTTCAATGTTCACAGTTCAGAAGCTGTGAATCTGCAGAAAGACCACACCTAAGGGACACAATTTTCTTTCTTTTTTATCTGTTTTACATTCATGTAAGTAAAGACTACACATTATAATACTTTTTAGTTGTATAAAAATTCTCTTTTTCTGTTTGCTTGAAAAACTGTTATACATTCAAATGTATGCTTTTCTTAATGTGAAATGAATAGCTGTTAACTAGCTTTTGATAAGTATTTATTTTTATGTCTTCATAAAAAGAATGCAACTTCATATCTTGGGAAGGCATTTTTTATTAATTATTTTTATCTACGATATGCACTGATCCAACTGAAGAAACTCAGAAACAGTAGTCAAATTATTCAGTTTACTTTAGAAAAATATATATTACAAAAATTTAAAGACACACTAAAAGGACATATCCTGACCCTTATAAGTACAGGTATCTGAGGGAGCAGGGTGTTCCTTTCTATCTGGCTTGAGGATAAAATAGCACATTCCAGATTCAGCGATAGCTGTCCTTTAAGATGTATAAATTCTGTCCTTGTCCCATAGCAATGAAAGAAATCTTGGCAAATCCACAGAGTCATTCACAGCTTTCATCTCCTTGTCCCTTCTCAAATCACTGCTAAAGCACCCTCATTTGTCTTCAGGTTCTTGCTTATTTCACTTAATTAGGGAACAGAAAAAATAGAAAACTGTCAACTTCTGTCATATCCAGCAACTTATAGGCATATCTAACAACTTGCTCCCATAATTCTGATGGGAACTTTTTAATATATTGGACTACTTTTCATATGGTTGCATTCCAGTGACAATAAAGGACTCGCCCTTCTGTCACAAAGTTATTAAAGCAGTTACTGAATCATTTAGTCATCAATGAAATTTTTGTTGGGCAAGATATATCAAATAGGATCCTTAAGTAGTAATGATTTTGAACAGTGAATTTAGACACAACAAATTCCATTAGTACATGGCAGATGTACAAACATATCAACAGTTACTAACACGAAGCAATGAATTACTGAGCTTTTGGCTTGGGGGAGGGGGGAGAAAAACCAAATAAAAAAACATAAGGCTTCCCCTCAAAAGCATTTTGGTTACATTAATAAAAATATTCCAATGGGGGGAGGAGGATGGATTGCCAAGCAGCTTGAGTTTAAATATGAATAACTCGTATTTATGTTAAAAACTGGCTGTTGCAGGGTTACGTTTCATACTGAAATCACCATTCTTTAAAGCATTTTGGACTTTCAGCCTTGTCACTTTGCATTATGTTTAAAAATAAATTATGTTTTTCCACACACATACAAAGATTTCTTTCCGTGGTTTTAATTCCTTTTGCATTAATTATACTATATTTGGATGAGAAAGTAATGTGACGAACAAATGTATTTCACATCAGTCCAGCAAAACTATGCAAATTTTGCACACACAAAGATGATTTCCAGATAAAAAACAGTATTTACTTTGGACTGGGTTATATACATCCAAAACAACTGGAAGAACATCAGATCCACATAAGTGGTGCAACTCTTTTTGCACTTTAAGCATGATTTGTGACTAATGTATCATTTTGCAACAGTAAACAGTGTACCAAGGCCACAGAGATCTCAGCCTCCAGTTTCTATTCCCTTGTTAAGCATGCTGTTTATCTAAGATTATTTAACTCTGCTTTGTTTGATATTGATCTGTAGCACAAACATAGGCAAACTTCAAAGTCTAAATTAATTGGAGAATTTTAAGTACATATAAAGGAAAAAACCTCACAATAATATTCTCTTATTTTTTACCTCACTGGTCTAATACTTTTGCTAATATGATTTATTACAAAAGCTGTGATTTCATTTTCATTATTGTACTTCTATTAAAAAGAAAAAAAAAAAAAAGAATTCTGGGCTTAGAAAGGATTACATCTGATGTTGCTAACATTTCCTGGAAATGGAAAACCGTGATAACAGCTGCTGTCTTGGCTTGGTTTCAGTTGGGTTTTTGGTTTGTTGGGTTTGGGGTTTTTTTTATACTGCAGCAATTTACAAGTAGTTACAGCTATCTCTAGTAGGCTTACATCATTAGTAAAACATCGTAAGTCAGTCAAATGTTTCCTTTCCAATCAGAGCACTTCCTCCACTTATTGAATTGTTGACTCTCTGAATAGTATTTATAGCAACGGCACTTACATTTTAAAATAAATGCTGATTTATGAAATAACTAAAAGCTAGCTGCATATGGAAGACAACTGTAGAAAGAATCTGTATTTCATGCTAAAGCAAAATGCCTTCAATGAGAATTAAGAAAATCATGGATGCATCTTACTTAGATAATACCTAGCTGATTTATATCAAAAGTACGAAATCACTTTTTTCTAAAACCTATGATGAGCATAAGTGTCTCTATATTATTATTCTTTTTACATTCCAAGCATACATGCTTTTTTCTTGGATTGAAACATTCTTGTGCAATCTCTGCAGTACTGTTGCATTGTAAAGTGATACGCACTTAGAACTAGTGGTGAAAAATAGAAGGAAGAGCCAAGTAAAGCAAGAGACGGGGAACTCTGTGTGTTGACAGTGTCAAAAAACAGGTCTGTGCATATTCAAAGGTTTTGGCCTCCTTAAGGTATATAAGTACTTTCAGCTTTAAAGTTTTCAAGTGCTTTGAAAGATATATGTTGGTTTTTTAAAACATTATGTCTTCATAGTTTCAAGTCAGATTGTTAATGAAATTTTATTATTCTTTTCCAGCCAAATCAATGCCTCTTGCTTTTGTATATGATTCAGATTCCAACAGCAATGCTACATACACAGCTTAGAATCTGTTACTATGCCAAAAGTTTAGGTTTGTTTTCCATCAAAACAGGTAATAATTTCCCTGTGAAGTTTGCAACTTCAGCAAACCTTCCTTCGCCAAATACATTTTGATACTTAAGGAGTAGTGCTTCCCTTCATCACATTTGAAATGGCTGGTAAAAAGCTCTGCCAGCTCCAGGGGATCTCTGCACCATTTCTCGTTCTGGGATTACTCTGCTCTGAGCAACTGCAGATATTTCACCCTGAGCAACCTGACCTAACTTTGGAAATGGAGCTGATATTGAGCCGGGCATTTGGACCACTTGGCTTCAGAGGTTCTTTCCATCACAAATTATTCTATGAGCTCTTTTTTCCAATGCTCCAGCTCTGAGACCAGCCTGCATGAGGCCAGTTTGCACTTCTGTGGGCACGTAATCTAGACGTGTCCTAAGAAACATTTAAAGCCAGTGTTCACATTGTTGTGAGCCTTCAGGAATGGAACACAGGGTTTTCTGTCTGGGTTAGTAACAACCAGAATTTGTAACCTCCTGGTGACTTTTTCTTCACCTGAGTCAAATGAACTGGCTGTTTCTTAGCAGACAGGATGGTTTTAGAGTCCTACCCTGTGACTTTTCACAGACTTTCCATTAAATGAACAGGGAGACGGAACTACCATATCCTTCCTGGAGCTGACAATTTCAAAGCACAGTTATGAGTCACAGTGAGAGGAGCACTGGTAAGGAGCCCTCCTCCCTCTCGCCACACTGACTCATTAGGAGCTTTCATCTTCCACACCAGCCAGGAAGCCAGCATATTTTATGACAATTAAACTAATCCTAACAAGAGGACTTTGAAAAATTAACCTCTGAACTGTATCTGAACAGTGAACTTATCACAGTGTGAACCCTGACATAAATACATGTCAATCTATAGCTAAAATCAGCTTCCATTTATTTCTTCATATTGATGCTAACTCCTAGAAGAAAAAAAGTCCAGAAATTGTCCACAAAATATTTTAATGCTAGTTTGCACTGCTTATCTGTATATTGACCTGTGTCAGGCTTTTCTGTACAAATACAGTTCTCTACTGAGAAATATATCTGCACTTTACAATCCAATCACTGATGGCTTTTTGAAGTAAAAACCTTATTCTGTTAATTGGTTAGCATGTTGGATTACTGTAATCATTTTAATTGCTGAAAATACCTGTCGGTTTTACTAGGATGAACAAGCAGCTTAAAAATTATTTTTACCATAGTTATATTTTACTATAAATAGTACTTTCATCACATACATTAAGAAGTCAAAAAGCATGATTTGTGACTGATTCCTTTCATGGCTTGGAGCAAGTCACTTTACCTTTTGGTATCTCTGTTTCTCAAGATTCAAATTGAGAGGAATGATGCCTATCTTTCCAAGCAGTTTTATTAATTTGTGCACAAAAAAACTCACCCCAAAACCATTATACAAAAGCTCTCTGTTGTTAACTAGAAGTAGTTCAAAAATTTCTGCTAGGACCTACTTGTTCCAAGCAACAAGTTGAAATATAAATGTGTGTGTATATATGCACTTAAAAGTCCATCAGTAAAGAATAAAGGAATAGCCTTTGAGTAACAAATTTAATTAATTTAATTTAAAACATTGCTTAACCTAGGGACACAGGGCTTCTTTCACTGTCTCTTCAGAAATCTCTTTTAACTATTACTCTGCCCCCACACTAGGCATTTCTCAGATATTTAACATTTGGGGAAATTCTAATATCCCAAGACCTACGACATCCCTACAGCAACAAGTGTACGGAAACTCCATTTTTAATTTGTGCATTCCGTGAAGCGGAATCTTGGGAACAGCCACCACCAGAGGCAGGCTTTGGTATCTGTGACATACTTACAGTGAGGTACTTCAGCATATTCAGGGGATTAGAAAAACCTCTTTTCAAGAGCTGACCTGCCTTTAAGTGAAATCTAATAAACTGGAAGAATCTCTCAGACACTTTCAGATGCTAACAGATGTCCCTGTTCTTACTCAGAGATAAGAATAGATCTGTCTGAGCTTTAAGGGTTGGTTTACATTTCTTGTCCACTCCAGGACTTAAAAGTTGTCATATCAAGCTCTTAATGCGTTGATAGAAACTTGCTTGTCCTTCTTTAATGAAGTACAATATTATATTTGTAGCATTAGCCTAATGAAATCTTAAAATGAAATGAGGTGGAGTACCATTAACACTAGATTTTCATTAGTATCCTGAATCATGAATAGAAGCATGTCTAGACTCAAATACAAACCATGTTTTAAAGCAAAATTCAAATCCTCCTCCATTCCCTGCCAAAGCCCCTGAGGGTCCGAGCATGATTTCCTCAACTACAGCAGTTGGCATCAGCAGTGCTGATGGTAGGGCAGGGTGTGCCACTCCTGGGCTCGGTGCACTGGGTGATTTCATCAGCTAGCACAGGTCTTGACAGGTGCAGAGCCTTTCATTTCATTTTAAGGACTATAAAACCCTTGGTGCACGATTTAGAAGACTAGGAACTAACTTTTTTATACAGGAAGAGAAAATGAGATCTTTTCCTGAGTGTAATCCTCTAGATCTGTTAGTATTCTTTCAATGCATTTCTTCTAAACACGGAAATAACATTTGCTGTGAGAAGAGTCCTTGATGCATGCTAAATTTGCCAGATATTTCACTTTGAGACAAAGACATGACAAATGTGCTTCCTAGCATTTTCATGTTGATATATTCTCTCTCACAAAGGACAACTTCATAAAAAGCTTGAACCAGATTAATGTTCACACTTTACATATGCAACATTTTTGTGGCTGACAAAGTTGGCTTCTCATGCAAACTAACTTGGAAATAAGGTCAAACCATGCTGAGACCGCTATACTTCAGCAGCTATTTTTTTCCAACTAATCACCATTATTATTATGACTAGATATTTACCCTTAGGTGCATTGGACAGATCACTGTGGCTCATCCTTTTAGTGGATGTTGTCCTGTTGGGTTAATGATTATCTTTTTTGTCTGAAAGATTTGTTAATTCCTGTAACTGCATAGGACAGCTATTTTAATACTTACCCGGTGACCTCGATGCTGACATAACCTTTCTGGTGTTATTGGTTGTAGTTTGTGTCATGACATTAATGTGAGTTATGGCTGTCTTGAGGATACAAACCTTCATATAGCACAGATGGTCTGTAGGAAAAAAAATTGTAATGATGGTCTGCACATCACACATTCAGTCTTCCCTTGCAGACTATTTCCATTATCATTGCCTCATTCTCTAAGGCACCTTTTAATCAAGCATCTAGGGCATCATTTATCGTACAGACTATGCTCTATAATAAAGACTGTAACAGGGGATTCTGTAAAATACCTCTGCTACCAGCATTCTTACGGTGTCTTGTTGGCCTCCTCCGAACTTGCTTAGCAATATATCACCATTACTTCCAGAGAGCTGATTTTTTTTACTACTTCTTTGAAAGAACAATGAAAGCTGTGTAAGCTCATTAGCAGAGCATGTGTGTAGGCTTAAAATTACAGGTAATAGACAAATGGTTGGAAAGTTGGTAATCCCTTTATATATTTGCCAAGACTTAGGTCAAGGTTCAGGGTTTCCTTTCTTCAAACCAGTGAAATGAGATATACGTCCAGGTGTTCTGGGGAGTGCTGGCAGTGCACATGCAACGCAGGTGATGAGGCACAGTTGATCTCAGCTGTTTTCTGTTTTGTCTAAATTGCACTCAATTGTGAAGGGCTTTTCTTTTTGCATTGCTATTTTGTACAAGACAATCCTTTTATTTAGTAGGTCTTGCCGTTTCCTATGCACTCTCATAATCTATTATTTTTAACATTACAGTAAATTCATTGTAGGAAACTTTGATGTCACAACCCTGGCTCTTCATGTTAGGGAAATAAACAGCTAACATATAGGAAAAAAATTCATTTGCTTAAGGGTAATCATAAAGGAAAAATTACTGCCTTTCCACTCGGAAGCCCAGTCCTTGTATGTCCCATCTGTATCTGTGTAAGCATTTTGCAAGAAGCAAAGTGACACAAATGTGTGTAAGGAGTTTAAAAAGCTGGTAGCCATATAGTTAACTGGGAGTGCAATCAGATATTTTACAGGAAAATTCAACACAAGGATGATTTTTACCCATGTTCATCAGCTCTTTTTTCATGAGCATGGTTCTTCAGTTTTCACTGGTAACAAAGTCACAGACTTTAAATCCAGATCCTTGGGCTGAGATTCAGGACAGGTTGTGAGGATGGGTGCAGTTGTATGTCTACACCCCACTGACCTGAGGTTGTGGAGGCAGCAGTGGGAGCAAAATCTACGCTCACCCTTGGGTGCACCGCGTTTCTGATGTGAAAGGCAGACACTGCCCACAAAGGTGGTTGCGTTGTCGTGGCAAACGTATCCTTTGCTGGCTGGCTGAGAGTGTCAATAAGAAGCAGCGCTATTTGAGATGCTAAATATATGACATGGGCACATTGCCGCCACCACCCACAGTGAGACCACTGACTGTGTGTGGACTACCCCAGAGCAGTGTGACAGCCTCTCCCCCTGCCATTGCACCACAGCTGATCTGAGTATGTTACGCTCCTACAAAATACTTTTTTATGTATGCCTTGGAATACATTAAGATAGCTTTCATAATATTGTTTCACCAAAATGAAATGTATTTTCTTCCTTTAAATCTCTCAGCATCATTGCAGGTGAAGGTATTTCTTATTCTTGTATTTTTTGTTGTCACAGTTGTTCATGCTGATGTTTTTAAAGAATTATGCTCTGTGTTTACAAATGTGTGTCACCCTTGCTACTCCATGTTAGAGAAAGCAGCAGAAAATGTTACTGCATCTGGGGGCTGTAATAATTTGCCCTTTTGACACTGACTTAATTTCACACATTTTTCAGGGAACAGAAATGGAATGTGTGCCATGTCAAATTCCAGATATCTCTTTCAGGCCAGATGACATCCCCTCTATCAGGAAAAACGTGTGTGAATATGATGTCTGACATGGAACAATCCCAAAGCAATACCTATTTAAGATTTCAAACCATAACAAGTCTAGATAAAGTCACATTTTGTAGCTAAGTGTTTATGCATCTGACACTGGAATTTTGTCCTAAATAAACAATGTTAAAAATAAAGACATAATGGTCTTAAGAGATTAACAGTGTAAGAGAGTCCATCTTCACATTATAGAAGAATGTGTTCAAAAACAAATTTTGAAGGCATACAAAGTCGGAACCTGAGGAAAGCCTTAAAGAGATACCAAAACCATCCTGTTTTCAAATTCAGCTGTTTCATGTCGCAAAGTTTCTAATGGAGGCACAGTGACAACTTCTTATGTCATTACTTCAAAGCATAACCGTAAACTTAATATAATTCTTGGTTTTTTTTCTGTTTTATTAACCAGTTAATTCAGGTGATGGGATAGAATACAGCCAGCAGAAGCGTGAAAATATTGGAGATCTGATTCAAGAGACACTGGAAGCCTTTGAACGCTACGGTGGAGAAAATGCATTTATAAACATTAAATACATGATCCCTACTTATCAGTCGTGCATATCAAACTGAGTTGTATCAAACGGGATGATTCCATTTGTGTTCTAAAAAAACTGTGTCTGACTCTGTATGGCATCTTGTTAGTCATGCTTTTTTTCTCTACAGCTGCTAAAATAGTGGCTTCTGGGGCATTAAAGTGTTAGCACTATTGTGAACAAGGCTTCCCAATACATAAATAGTGCCTGTTCCTCTGATTACAATGGTGTACTGTGCTTGTTTGTTCCCTGAAAGAATCGCTCCTTTATAACAGAGCTGACTCGAGCAGGAATCGGAGTTAAACCTTCACTTGTATAGACAATAAAACTATAATTTTCATATGCGATTCAGCAATTGCTGTTCTGTGTCCGCTTGCCCTGAGGGTGATGTCAGAGGCTGTAACAAGAAGAGTTTATGCTGACTGCTTAATAGGTGTTTGTCATGGAAGAGAAACACCAGTTCAGCAATGCCTCTCTAGCAGCTGTGCCGAATAACGTGCATTGACATACAATAAAACTGTTGAATGTATATAGCAATTACAGTGGGAAAATATATGTGGTCCATTATAAAGCACTGTCATTAAATTAATCCATGTTTCATACACACTCCTCATCTCAGCTTCCAGGTGTTTACCTTTCCGTGGAACTTTGGTTCCTCCTGGCAAATATCAGGCACAACCATAGTTTTGAAGACAAGAAGCCCAGAAAGAACTTCAATAAATCAGATGGAAGATACAGAGTACATAATGTATCAGACCCTACCAACACTGCTAATATGGGTAAACACAGAATACACACATATATTTTTAAAGGGCACCAGGTATCTTTTGTAACTGTAAGGTTGCTATTGCTTTTCTATTGTTATTATTATGATACCATAATAATATGTGTACAAACAATGTAACTATTGTTACAGGAATCCTTACAATTTCCTACTCAGTTAGTTTCTCTCTGCATAACCACCACACAGAATTGATGTAATCATGGATTTAAGCAAAGCTATTGAGATTCACTTTATTGCTTTTTAAGCATTTCTGTGGAATAAACCTACAAAAAATAAACCAAGTTTTACAATTCTCAAGGACAACCATTTAAAAATACCAAGTCAGCTCAAAAGCAGGAGATAGGAGCTTTGCTAAAAAGCCTGAGATTCTCGAAAGTACAGACTTTGGGCTCATTTTGCTTTTATTCTGGTTTCTGGAAGCTCTTAAAATGTATGCAAGTTGCACTTTCAAGTGTTTCTCTGTAACTGTTAGAGCTCGAAATGCACTCTTCAGTGCTAGACTCATGAGCCTTTTTGCAAGTGCTTATCCACATCCATATTCACACCCTAAAAGTCTGGCCTGTGTGAGAGACACAGCCCCTACAATGCTGTGTTCTCCTGGGTGCATACTGGAAGCGTGGGGAGCACCTTCCCACCTGCTGATACATTGAGCTGGATCTGTTGTTAGACTGACATTAGACTTGCCCTTTTCTGTCCTATGGGATCTGCAGCCTGAGGACTTTCTTTTTTTTACATTTTTTTTTTTCATTCTCTTTCCTATAATTGGGAAAAAATTAAAAAAAAAAACAACCAGCAAAAGTTATGGGGAAGATCTTTCCTCCTCCTGCCTCTTTGAGGAACTGCAGCATCAAGTGGTGCCACCGGCCACAAGCTCACCAGTCCTCAGTTTATGCTTGGCTACTGCAAGTGTGCCCTTTTCCCAGGCTTTCTAATTGTTTTTTGGATCTTTCTGAGTGTTCTTTCACACATCACCAGGGCTTCCCTCAAGTCCCTAGAGCTTAGGCAGTGTCTATCCTGTGACTAACACACACCTGGATGGATGAGCACATCCAATACACTGCCTCACATCTAGGGTATCTGTAAATCTTTCACCTCCCAGGCAGAAAGGAAGGTGAAGCCTGGCTGTAGGCCCATGTCTGGGCAAACTCAAGAGCTCTCTCTTCAAACCTTGCTGCACAGAGTTTAGTTGGATACGTAGGGAGGCTAAGACCGCATCTTGTCTTCCAAAAATGCCTTTCCTCACAGCCACGCTGGCACTAATAGCACAAACTTTGCTTAGAGTTTCTCCCCGCTTCCCCTTAGCAGACCCCTGTTGTGCATCGTCCCTGGCACCAGCGAGCCATAGTTTTTCATTTACTGGCACCTATGGGTTTGGTTACTGTGGCATTGCAGGTTTCCCAGGAGTACAGAGTGTGCTGGAGGACTGCTGCTTGCAGTGAGCTGAGTTATTCAGCTCGGAAACAAATCAAGCTCTTCATAAAAGGAAAAATCCCAGGCCACCTTTCACAACTTAGCTATTTGTATTCTGTCCTTAAAAGAAAGCCCAGTACACACTTTGCATGAGATTAAAAAAAGTCCTCAATAGCTGGCTTCAGTCCCCTCGCCGCCGGGCTCCAGCCACAGAGCTGCTCACAAAAAGGACAGTGCGGGAAAGGGCTCTTGTCGCTGGGATTTCCCCATCCCATCAACCCTCTGCATCCCAGCAAAACTGCTGAGGATGAGGTGAAGTTGCAGGCTCCTCACCAGCTTTGTAACTCTATTCCCTGACTCACTCTTCTTGCATCCACTGCCCTTTAGCTCAACTAGGACAAGACTACAGACCGACAAACAGACATCACAGAGAATGGGTACTTCATGCAGCTGCAGGCTTGTCCAGACCTGATCCCTTCAGCCCTGTGCTCGCTCTTTAAGATTTCTTTCACAAGAAGTTGCTTCAACAAGGGATGACCTTATTGCAAACCATAAGGGCAAGAGAGGTCATGCCCATTCACATCAGGAAAAATAGGTTTTACAGCTAAGTGCTTTTGCTTGCATGTTCGGGATGGGAACATTAGCCTCTATCATACTATTTCTTTGCCTGGGCTGTTGCTTTAAAAGTGAACATTCTACAATATCCTTATTAATTCTAGGAGCTGGACTGATAAAAAGAAGCATGATAAAAACCGCAGGTTGGTAATTTAGGAGTACTGAGAATAAAACTATTTTAAGATGTCATTTTACTAAGCCAAACTGTAGGTCCGCCAACCTTGACAGTGCCCCTTTAAGCATGATCAGCAGCATATTTATAGGCAATTACAGCACAGCTCAGAGCACTTTATAAAGCACAAGATCAAGGACCTGGGTGCTTAAGCATATGAGTAATACTATGTCATTCAATACACTGCTTAGCTATTTTACTATGCTCAAAAAACAGAATTGTGGTTAAAAGATAGTAACTGCCTCTCTTTTCACTAAATGATATAATTGTGGTCACTGACACTAGGGGCAAGCCAATCAACAGTTTCTAATTGCAATCAATTAAAAGGCACTCTGGGCCAGGTGTTTCAAGGAGTATAAATTAAGCAGAGTGCTATTAAATGTAACTTGGTTTTACAGAATTGGTGTGGTTTGTGCCTTACTCTCAGGTCTTTTGCTGCTTCCTAGGTCTCTAGTGACTGCAAGGTAAGGAGTCTCAGTAAAAGAATCTGTGTCATGCTGGTTTAATGAAACTGTTTGAGATGTCTCTAGTTTATCTTGATAAACATTGGATAGGTTGCCTGGTAGCTGTTTAGCTTGAAGAATAGAAAGCATATGCTAACATTAGGGGGAGAAAAAAGACTACCTGTGGATGTTTTTGTCTTCATAATCATCAAAACAGGAATAAAAGATCTTTTTTAATGATTTTTCCTCAAAGCTGTGTAAGGGAACTCCATGCTAAGTGTCACTGTTTTGGGGACTCTGGCATTTTGTGAATGCTGGTGGGTGTTACAAAGCAGTTTGTGTGTAAGCTGTTTGGCCACTGACTGGTACAATTTATCTATGTGAAGCTGAGTAGGGATGGAGGTGACTGCAACTCCTGCCCAGCTTGGGCCAGAGATGCCTGTGAGCTCCTGTGGAGGGACAAAGCCTGGCAGAGGATGGGGCAAGCTGCTGCCAGCGCAGGCAGTGGGGAGCTGGAGCCAGGCTTCTCACTGGTAGCTTTCCAGTGTTTCAAAGAGATGGAGCTGACAAAAGGAGTTTGAAAAAGGCCTCCCGGGAATCAAATACAAAAGGGTTATGGGAAGCTGTAAGTAGGGGGAAAGGTAGGGGACCCTGGCTGGGGGATGCAGGGAGGTGTAAGCTGCAGCCAAGCAGGGCGATTAAAAAAAGCTAGAGCAGACACTATGTGCTTTCCTAATCCTGTCTGGAGACCCTCTGACTTCCAGAAAAGCATTCTCCAGTCTGAGGGGCTCTGCAGGCAGTGGGGCAGTTCACATTTTTCCACTCATCTGTAACATCCTGTGTTTTCTGCTTTAAATAAAAGCAGTGATGTTTGCGGGAACTCTGTACAAAGCCTGTCTGCTTGCAACTGCTCCGAGCTGCTTTGTGCCTCCTGGAGACCGGGAGAGGAAGGTTCATGCCCTGGCAGGACAAGAAGTTCCCTGCACCAGCCCCATAATCCTTCCGGCGCTATGGGGGAGAGAAGGGAGTGTGTGTGGTGGGGCATATCTTAACTGTGCTTGTTCTTGCCTAGTGAATGCAGCCTGGTTATGTCTGTGTGGCTCCTTGGCGAGAGCAATCCCCTTCTCAGGTCAGCATGTCCAGAGGGAGGAGTAGGTCTCCCAGCACCTCTGGGTGGAAGCATGGTCTCTGGTGAAGTCTCTGCCTGAGCTGAGGGGGGCAATCTGCAGCCTCGGAGAGGAGAGGGTGTATTTCTTGCAAAGCTGGGAGTCGGCTGTGCTGAGTGTCCCTTTTGTGATGACAGTTTGAGTGCTTATTCCCCAAACCAATGAATACTTCATTTTTTACCAACACTTGGGAGCGAGTCAGGCAGCAAACGAACTGCACAGCCCTCACAAGCCACCGGTTCGTCAGCCCTGTGCTCTCCCCATGCTGGGGACTCTGGGTGCAGTAGCACTGCTGCCCTCTGTGCTTCCCATTAGCAGCAGAAGCCCTTCATCTGTGCCACCCTGCTGCAGCATGTGCCAGCGGGGCCTTTGCCCTGGGACCTCTTCCTCCAGCAGAAAGGGAGGGCTGCTCAGGTATGTCACTAGCAGACCCCCTTACTTGGAGCAAAAGCCTCAAGCTACAGAAGAACAGGCACTCTCATGGGGAAGGAAGCACAGGGCGCAGTGTATTGGTGTGGCCAGTGGTGGTTTTGGGGCTGCACCCTCTGTGCCAGTGCTGTGGGCACCCATGTGCACAGGAGCCCTCCGCAACTCTGCATCTGCTGTTACCTGCTGACCCTGGCTGCTGAGGGTGTGGGATGAGAGGGGATGAAATAGGAACTAATCCTGGTGTTCTACAAATGCTGACAGAGAAGTTAAATCCCAGCCTCTGTTCTCTGCCTTGGGGAGGGTGGGTTAAATGCAGTGAGGTAGCGGGAAGAAAGGAGCCATCTAAGCAGAGAATCGTAGTGTTGGGTCTTGTATGCTTGTCTTGAGAAAGGAGTATGACATACCCTTAGTCTACTGAACGATCTCAGCAATCCAAACTTCCTGTGTTTGTCTGCACCAGCATAATGTTAAAAAAAAAAATACCATCGGAGGTTAAGGCTGTTGGAGGACAGAAGGGGAGCAGTTACACATTATCCTGCTGTGGCACAGTGGCAACATGCTGGTCTTGGGTCTCATCTCTGCACCTCTTCCACCTCTGTGGTCATATGAGATATAATTTAGTAGAGATGAATTGGCACCACTGTACTTAATGTGATTGTGGATAAATGCATGGGTGCTTTTGGTAGCATATTGTAGAACCTCAGGATGGTTTGAGTTGAAAGGGACCTTAAAGCCCTGTCCAGTCTGGCCTTAAACACTTCCAAGGATGGTGCAGCCACTTCTCTGGGCAACCTGTGCCAGTGCCTGACCACCCTCATGGGGAAGAATTTCTTCCTGATATCTAATATAAGTCTACTCTCTTTCCATTTAAAGCCATCTCCCCTTGTCCTATCACTACATGCCCTGGTAAAAAGTCTCTCCAGATTTCTTTCAGGCCCCCTTTTAGGCACTGGAGGACTGTTAAAAGGTCACGCTGGAGCAACACTGCTGGCTCATGTAGATACGTTGCAGCCACTAGAATCCATAACCACTGTAGGTCTGTGCTTTCCATGGAGTCATGCTGACCTTGCATGAAATCGCATTACTCGCTGGTATGGGTAAGATGATTAAAGAACATGTGGACAAACCCCTCAGGAAAAAAAAGAAGTCGTCAGGAAGCTGGAAGAGCTCTCCCAATAGCAAGCACATCTCGTCAGCCAGGTGTACAACAGTGTTGGATGCTGAGGCCTATGGGTATTTATTATTATTAATTAATGTCTAACATAAAGCAGCTACCTCATGTTGCATGCTATTGCATTAATAGGGGAGGGTGGGGGGAGGTGTTGGCTTTAAAGTGTGGTCCATACAACTCTGTATCAGGTTTCAATTTTTCTGGGTGTAATTCCAGAGCAATTACCGAAAAGCAGCTCATCTTACCTAACTCCAGCCCCAGGAGCAGGGAATGATATCCTTCCATCTTTGTGCATTAGTTGCATTACTTCATTTTTGTGTGTTCTTGCTTCCTACTTCTCCCGGGTCCCTGTAGTGCTGCATTGAGCTAGAAGAGGCACTGAGAGTGGAGTGGATAGAGAGGCAGCTGATGAGAAAAGACAGGGAGGGACCAGCTATTCCAGCAAAGGCTTGTCTTTTGCAGTCTGTTTTGGGGAATTTGTGTCTCTTTCCCCCTAGAGCTGCTCCCTGGGCATAGCTTGGGCAAAACGTTTCTGGAATAAGTCCTTCTTCTTTCTTTTCCTGCATAATGCTGTGGTATATGGGAGACAAATATCAGCTCTTCTGCAGGTGGGGGATGGCAGTAAGAACAAATGGCAGGAAGCTTTTGGCTCTCAGTGCTGAGAGTCTGTGTTAGTCCAGCCTTTTGGGCCCTTGCAGCTGTGCATCCCAAAGCCCAACCTCTCTGGGCCACCATTTGTCCCCCCAGCTACTACCTGGGTGTTTTCTGTGGCTGGGAGTTTTCTGGTGTTTCTGTGGTGGAGCCTTTCTTATCTCTGCCCATGTGAAGGCCCCAGAGCTGTGATATCGGGCAGTCTGGTACTTTTCACCCCTCACTTCCTACATGACTTTCGAGGTGTACCTGGAGCTGCTGATGCTGCGGGTGGTGAGAAAGTGCATTTTCTGTGCCTATCTTCTCCAGGTGCTGCTGTCTCTTCCTCAGCCTGCCTACAGCAGTGTCCTGTCTTGGTGGACTGGATGCTGTCACCATCATAGCTAAAAAATCACCAGGCACTGTGGACTGAGCCTGGCTCCTCCTGGCCACCAGCACAACCGGCCTTACCTTTTTTGCCTTTGTCCGCTTAGGGGCTGATGGAGCCACTGGTGGTGGTGTTGCCCTAGGGCTGGAGCAAGCCAGCTCCCAGGTGGAGGCAGGAGACCCCATGGCGGGTAGTCTGCAGTCCCCCACCTCTTTAGAAAGCAACCATATTCTTGAGGGGAAAAAATAATAGTACCTGGTAAAAATAGTGCTTTAAGTCCACTACTCGAAGTCCAAAGATAAAACCCAGATCTCTTCAAATGCTCTGGGTGTGGGGAAGGGGAATACTTGAAGCCCTTGTTCAGCACCACATTTCACGGTGTGAATTATTCCTCAGCTTTTCACTGGAAGAATTCCATGCCTGAAACTTTTTATTAACACTGAATCATTTATGTCTGTTACAAAGGAAGAAATTGCTATTGCACTGCCTCAAGAATCAAAGTAAAGCGAACATCTGCTCAAAACTTCTTGCATCCGATTATTGCTTGCTATGCATTATTACTTACAGGAGTAATGTGACTAAATTAAAGCTCTTTTTTTCTTGTGCCTGCTTTTATGCATCACTTCGGTATAAAATGTGTGGCTTGCTTAAAATCAACCTACAGCTAAAACTATGTCCACATAGAGCTGAGCCCACGTGTGCTTTAATGCAATTAAGGGCACAATTGAAGCTTTCTGAAAGATTGCCTTTAAAAGGCCTTTTGTTCACTCCCCCATAGGGGCTGGGTGTACAAGCATGTAAAAATGCAACATTAAGGAAAAAAACACTCTGTGAAGAATTCTGTAGTTGTGGAGCGATGTTTTCTGTAGCTCAGCAGCTGTGTGTATTCAAAGGCAGGGGAATGACTTGCACTGGGAGGGCGATGATAGTTTCGATAGGAATCCCCCGCATCACAAGAATGTTCCTAACGAGGGAGGACAAACCCACCAGAAACATTCCAGGGCTGTGAACCTGCAAGCTGCTGAAACCAGCGTCCGAGCCGCTCTGCAGAGACGGCAGCAAATCCGGCTACTTCTGCAGGAGGCAGAGAGAGTTAGTGGTTATTTCTTCCTTTTTTTCTCCTCTCTGAAGTGCTTGTGGTCTTACCAATGAGCTTAACTGATTGGAAAAACTATCTGGAAAATAAAGCTCTTGAACTTGCATGCCTAGAAACCTACCGGCATCATGCACATAGCAGAGGCCACGTATCTTGCGAAATACCGCAACATTTCAGAGGAGGTTTAAGAGCTCCAACTGAATAAAGCTTTCTCTGTGAAATATCTTTATGAATCTACAAAGCTGTTAAACCCTCCTTGGGAAAAAAAAACGTGTACATCTCCTGCACTGCAGTGGCAGCGGCGTAACTACCATTGAGGCCTCGTTAATAAGGCTTTTTCCTTATCAGTAGAAGGAAAAAATACGTCCTCATCACAGAAATCTGAACTGCTAAATTCTGACTGTTTGCTTTTAAACCCTACCTCTATATATGTGGAACCCCTGTATAACAGTGTTCTAGACTTTTTTAAGGAATGGATCCTGCTACTAAAAGCCAGCAAAGACAATAACAGGGCCTAAATTAACTCAATAGGACCTTTTTCTATCAATAATTTTATGACTGACATAGTGCAGGATTGGGTTTTGTGGTCTGTGTTATAGTAGCTTTTAATTAGAAGACAATTTAGGTACCACGTGCAGTAGTAAAACTGGGCAGTTGCAAATCCAGCAATGTTTCTTCATATATACTGTAATGGCTGTTTTTTCTCCTTAAAGAAAGAAAAATAGTATTCCTCTGTTTTCAGTGGGATTCTTTTTTAAAGCTTTTATTCCTCGAGCATTTTTCAGCTCCCCAAGAAGATGGCTGCATTGCCTCTGCTCAACAGCTTCCCTTCATACCCACAAATATCTCCAGCTTTTTATTACCAGTGTGTAGAGTTGCGCTGTCTTTTCATGTCATCCATATTGTTATAATTACATTTGGGGAATGAAGATGGATGGTGTGTTGAGTGTGTGTTTTGTTTCCCCACAGCCCTCACTCATGGCTGTTTTCTGTAACTTGATCAATAGAAGGCAGTTGTACAAACAGTAGGTTTTAATTTCCGATTTTTGGTTTCAAGTTTCTCATGAAAATTTAAATGTCTTTCTTGCATTATACAGTGCAGTTTCATTTGCTTTGTCTGAGACATCCATTTCATGATGTTTGTCTCCCTCTCCCTCTTGCGAAACTAAAGGGCTGACCCTTCTGGGATGCCCGGTCCATGTGGACACGTGCACTTGCCATCCCAAAGGCTTGGAGAAATGACTGCTCTTTCATAAATGTTCCTGAATAAACCTCAAAGGGCGGATGTTGCCTCTGAGGTGCAGAAATGTCTGGAAAATTGGCTGGAGGTGGGGTGAAATGGGCTGCACCCTGACCCCAACCTAGGCTAGTCTTGTGAACCAAACTGGGAGATGCCCTCAAAGCTGTGGCCTCCAAGGAGGTCAGCAAAAGGACTCTTCCCTGGGATCCTTACGTTAGTGGCCACCTCACCCAGCTGTGCATGGTCCTGGAGGTGGTCAGGAGCCCAGTCCTGCAGTGCCAACCAACCTGCTCCTGGCAAAAATAGGTGCTTGATGTGCCCAATGTGCAACAAGCTGCCAGTCTTAGTGCATCTGCTTCCTTCTTGCCATGACAGATGGTGGCTGCAGCTGGCAGTTCACATCAGCCAGGTGGCTGGGAGAAGGCAGAGGCACCAGGGCAAGGGTGTGAATGGGAGATACATTTTTCAAGGGAGATGTCTCTGCTGCTTCTCACCACTAGCTTTGCTCCAGACAAGAACAGGAGCAACACACATGCTGCAAATATAAGGAGACTGGGGAAGAGCTGTGACCTCTCGCTTCTGGTGCTTGGCAAAAGCCCACTTTCCTTTTTACTCATTGGTGGACAGTGTGGAACATTACAGCTGGCATGGTGGACCATGCAGAGCCCTCTTCCCAGGGGTTGGCAGTGCCCTGGGGACAGCCAGCTGGAACCTGAAGTGCCGCCGCATGGTTGGGAAGTGTTGCTATTTCTGCTTTTAGCTGAGCAAACTGAAGTTGCACAGCAAACGTGTTAGAGCAGAGGGTGAAACCCAGTCACTTGCCCTAACAACTGCTGATGTCGTTCTGATGCCAGACCTCTTCCTTGCTGCTTGGTCTCAATGAGAGTGAAATGGGGAAGCGATGCCATATGACTGCTCTGGTTTCAGTTCAGCATGTGCAGAACTGGCTGTAGCTGCATAGAGCAGCTAAATATTGCCTGGTTTAGCCTTCAGATTGGCCTTAATGAAGTCAAAGGGACTGTTTGAATGAAAAATAAGAGAGGGAACTGGCCCCTGTCCTTGCCTTAAACTCACGTTGTTGCTGTGTGGTAGGTTGCAGGGGTTTATTTCTGGGTAATTTTCCTTCTACCCCAACCAGCACTTCAGAAGAACTGTATTTAAGTTCAACCATATCTTCATCTTACAGCTGTGGCATCACTTCAGTTGGCTTTTCTGTGTCGCTTTAGTGTGTGCACTTTTAATCTGTTTTACTCATTAGCTCTCAACCTGCATTTTACCATCTAAATGACTTTCTACAGAAAATGTCAGGAGGTTGGAAAGCTCAGTCTCTTATGTCATGTTGTGATTTGGTATAAGTGTATATATATAAAATGTATAAAATAAAAGTATAAATATAAA
>NW_009940582.1:0-203 GCF_000696875.1 Nestor notabilis
ACCACTCGTTACTGGTCTCCAACTGGACACTAAGACATTTACTGCAACTCTTTGTGTGCGGCCATCTAGCCAGTTCTTTATCCACTGAGTGATCCATCTATCGAATTCATGTTTCTCCAATTTAGAGACAAGGAGGTCATGTGGGACAGTGTCGAATGCTTTGCACAAGTCCAGGTAGATGACGTCAACTGCTCTGCCACTGT
>NW_009940582.1:452-81398 GCF_000696875.1 Nestor notabilis
GTCGAATGCTTTGCACAAGTCCAGGTAAATGACGTCAACTGCCCTGCCACTGTCCATCAGTTGTGTAGCCCCATCATAGAAGGCTGCCAAATTGGTCAGGCAGGATTTCCCCTTAGTGAAACCATGCTGGCTGTCACCAACCACCTCTCTGTTTTTCATGTGCCTCAGCATGCTTTCCAGGAGAAACTGCTCCAAGATTTTGCTGGGCACAGAGGTGAGACTGACTGGTCTGCAGTTCCCTGGGTCTTTCACCTTCTCCTTCTTGAAAATAGGGGTTATATTACCCTTCTTCCTGTCATCAGGAACTTCGCATCCAAATTACAAAATATAATGCTGTATTAACACGTTCTTAAATTCAGAAATTCTAAAAATTATGTTATTTCAAGACTTGGAAAAAACCCACCAAAATGTATTAACTTCCTCCTATTCAGCAATTCAGCTCAACAAAGATGGCTTTGTATCCATCTGCATGAAATCAGTGGATTAACACTCTCATAGCATCTTCCCAAGAAAAGTTTCTCTCACAACTGAGCTATTCACAGTCCTGGAAAACATAAACCAATGTACTTTAGGAATAAGTAAAACTATTCCATCATCCCTCTTTATCTCCACTACAATTTATCTTGTTATTGCCCCTTTTTAAGTTTCCTAGAATTTTTCTGCTCTGTAATTTGCCAGAAGTTGCATTTCTGCCCTAAAAGGCACCTGAGCCTCCACAAAATAACTGCTGCTCCTTACTGATCCACTGAACAGATGCAGCAGAGACAGCAAAAAGGAAGATGTTTATATCACCTTTGTGCTGTTCTAAGCTTTTTTGCAAAACCACCAGTGCTTAGGAGAAGATTCTTCTCCAGATGTAGAACTTGGTACTTCCTCTTGCTGATCTTGAGGACATTCCCATGGGCCCAGTTAAACAGCCTGTGAAGGCCCCTCTGAATGATAGCACAACTCTGGTATATCAGCTACTCCTACTAGTTTTACGTTTTCTGCAAATATGTTGAGGATTCACTTTGTCCAGTCATTCAGCTCATTAATAGAGACGTTAAGCAGTTTGACTTCATTATTAACCCTTGGAGTACACCACTAGTAACTGGCCTACAGATGGAGTTTGTACCCCTGATCACAACCTTCTAATGCCAGTAAGCCAGCCAGATCCCAACCCATTTCTCTAGTCCATATTGCACTGGTTTGTTTATGAGAATATTATGGAAGACAGTGTCAAAGACTTGCAAAAGTCAAAATAGAGAGTATCTACAGATCTCACTTGGTCTGGTCCACTGAGATAGTCATTTTATCACAGAAGGCTGTCAGGTTGGTCAGACATGATTTCCCTTCTGTAAATCCATGCTGGTTACTCCCAATCACCTTGTCCTATGCCTGGAAATGGTTTTGTCCCACTTTTTGCCTCTTCATATTGGTCCTCCTTGAAGAAGGTCCCACGGTCACCAACCCAGTCTCTGTTACCAACACAAGCCACACAAACAGTTGTTGACACTCAGGATCCATCTGTTCCTCCTCAGGTTTTTCTTCACCAATAGAGTAAAGGTGAAAACTGTGTGGACCTGCAAGCCCTTGACCACTGCCCCCAGAGTCCGCTGCCAGCTCAGATTCCTCAAACTGCAGAAATGTAACCTAGAGAAGCAGTGCTTCGCCATGTCTTTAACTCTGTTATGCAATTACAGTATGGTTTTCAAAAGGGCTGAGGAAATTTCCAGTGGGAACTGAACTCTCTTAGAATTGCTTTTAAAAACGCAACCATATTTATTTTGTTGCAGGTTAAATGTCAGAAGTTGTATGTGCCTTGCTTGTAAAAGCCAAGACATTATAAGCTAAAACAAAGCTCTCAACACTCACATACAAATCACACATCTGCAAGTCTTCACGTAAAGTAGCTATTCCACAGAAAACATAATAAAAAGCAATATTCCTTAGTTTTGTGGTTTCCTCTGGAAAATTTGCAGGTGAAATCTCATATGAATTGAGATAATTTTGGAGACAATTTGGAAAAGCTAGTTCAAACAGTGAAGGTAAATTAATTCTGAAGTTTCATATGGAACACACTTGATCGTAAATTATCTCTTCTTTTCTTAAGAAGAAACAGATATGAGGCATTAATTATTAGATCACCATTAGGTCTAAATTAAGACAGAACAGAAGGAAAAGAAAATCACAGAACATGTGAGTAGTCTACACATGGGAATGGTGGTGACGTTTCTGGTGAAAAGCGCTGAGGTGGCCTTGTCATTCATGAATGAAGAAGTAGGTGATATGGTCCTTTCTATAGGTCGAAAGACTAATCTCACCAATAAATTTTACAGTTATAGAGGAAAATACTGTACCAGTGCAAGGTAAAGACACAAATGCATACGTACATGTATGTGTGTATATACATATATACATGCATATATAGAGAGATTGATGCATGTATAAATGAGTACTTTATATATGTGTGAGTATATGCATCCTGCTATGAGCATTTGCTGTTTTATCATTCAAAGGCACAAAAAACTTCAGACCATTTCCCTAAGGTATAAACAACAGCAGTAACATAATTTGGAGTTTTATGAGTATGTGTTTACACATGTCCATGTATATATGTATTTATATATTCATACAAAGAATTTTACGACAGGGGTCCATCAGAGTCTCTGTGCCTTTGCAGACACACCAACACTGGTGCAGCCCTCTCCACACTTCCTGTCATGCGTCTCTCATTCATGCCCAGACTTACTCAATTGCTGGTTGTTCTCTGCAAGCCTGGTGAGAAAAATGTACAACTTAGGGCTGCCAGTACAATGAGAAAAAATGTCTCCTTAGTAATGACCTGTTCCTGCTCCCATGGTGCTGTGATTGATTATGAAAGGAGTTGGACTTGGTTCTCAATCCCCTCTTGGCCTTACATACACATTGATTAACATAGAATAGGCCAGTTTCACAGCCCTACTCATTAAAATAGTACCAGCAGAATGAAATCTAATCTGTCTGATGGAAAAACTTATCCAAGAAATAATTTTTATAACTGCAAAATGAAAAACAACAAAAAGGAAAAAAAAATCAAAGAAAATAACATAGCATGCTGTTTTTAATTCCTGTTTCCTTCCTAAATAGCACATCAGCTGTCATCTCTCCTCACTCAGAAACCTTAAACCCCAAGAGGTCCTCCTTACTTGAGTAAATTAATTATTTAGTGAGTGATGGATTACATGACACAGAAGTAGCTAAAATGCCCCAAGGAGATGATGAAAGAGTGAAAACTCTGAAACCATCTTTGGATAAAGAGAGCAGAAAATAAACCAGTTATTTCTAAGTTTAGTCCCAAGTGAGGCTGGAAAAGAAATACTCCTTCTTAGGGCAGTCAACTGTGTACAGTAGTTACTATATTTTGGCATTTCACATTCGGATTGAATTTCTTCTGTGTACTGTGTTCCCAAAAGGGTACTATTTTTGTATCAAATAGTTTGTCTTTGTGGGAGATAATTTCTAGAGTGTGTTGGTGACTCTGAGATTTCTCACGTGGTGTTCCAATTTCTGCTCAGTTTGAAGCACGCTTTGAAGCACCTGTTTGCTTGATGGAAACGATCAGTCAGTTTTGATCATTTATACTTCATGTGAGTTATGATGTACATCCAAAAAACATCTTGAAGCCAATATTAGATTTTTAATGCTTTTTCTGACAAATTTTTGGGTTAAAAAAAAAAAAAAGAGTTATTTTGCTAAAGAAGATATGTTTTTCTGCATAAATAAAATGGAAAAGAATACTGAACGGTGCCCACCTGACCATAACATGATATTCCAAACTACTTGTATGTCTCAAAGCAGTAAGAAAATTTAGAACCATCACACCAAAAAAAAATATTTCTGCTCAAACTGATTTTTTTTTTTTCTTTTTTCCTTACAATATTCTGCGTATCTGGCTCCGAAAGCACAGGGTGCTTGTGTTAAGAGCACCAAAGAAGACAGAACTGCAGATTGAAACAGGTCGTTCTTCCTTAGCTAGAGCAGAGCTCAGATCTCCTATGTGCCCCTGCACACAGGCATACAGTGGGCTGGTAACCACCATTTGGAATAAGGGAGTAAGCGCTAAGAAACACTGATTAATAACAACAGGTAATCCCTCTGAAGTATCCACAGGGGATATCACTGAGTAGGTAAAGCACTTAAGAAAAGTAACTGCAGTTTTCCAACAACTGAAAAGATATACTTTAGTTAGATCTGATGTGCAAGGAGGTGGTAGAGCACCTCTGGATAGGATATAAGAACCAGTGGGTATGATAGCAGTAACTTGGTTAAAAGTCTGGTAGTGGCAGGGCCATGAAAGCAATATCAGGAAGCCAGTGGCCTGTATGACTAAATTAAAATGGGATCTCAAATGTGGGCATATGAAAGATTTATCTTAAACAATAGATGAAAAGAAATGAGAGTAAATTCTCACTGACCCAGGATCACAAACTATGTCCTCAGCTCCACTAAGGCACCACAAATACCTCCAGAGTCCCACTGAGAGCAGAAGCTCAAAATAAATGATCCAAAATAAGAAAATCTAGAATTGATCCCTGCTTCAGAGATATCAGCACTTCCTGTGACATTAATAATGCAGAACACTGTGAACTATAGGACAGATAGAATTGGTAATGGATTTTCTAGCAGAAAATGTATTTTAAAAGCACTTCAGGTTAGCAGGAAGATGTAGTAAGAAATCTTCAGGTTTTGCCTAAGACTCCCACTCCATGCCAGCATCTACAATTAAACACATTCTTTAAGGTCTGTTTAACTGGAATTAGGAGTGACTGAATGTTGCCCCAAACTAAATTAATTCATCAATAAATTGTTTGATGTCAACAGAAAAAAAAGTGAATCTTGACATGTGCTGTACTCTCCAAACTGTATTGTTACCTGTATGTGCTTCCATGTGTAGGCCGTTTTGTTGATCATTTCTATAGTAATTGTCTATGTCATGATTTTGGACAGTCCATAAACTCTTTGTCACAATCAATGAACACTGTGGAAGGCCAATGCAGGAAGCTGTAGGAGATGGTAGGACACACAATGATATTGTGTTTGTATTTCTTGTCAACAAACAAATTCTTCTAAAAAAATCTTTATTTTCAAATAAAGGCTGCAATCCAAGTGGTATACCCAGCTCTACCCTCTAGATTTAGGAGTTACAGGGAAGGACAGCTCTGGTGAGCAAGATATGATGAAAGAGAAGTCTGAAGTTCAGCTGTCAGACAGCATTGAGGATTTTGTGCAGCTGTTTGCTTTTTCATTTTAAATGGAAAACTGTTCTGCAACCTTAACACATACACATATGTTTTTTCTCTAGAAATTAGCAGTTATTGTCATACTCTTCTATTTGCATGTATAAGACATGAAGCTAATAAAATTAAAAAAAAAATCACGAGTAAGAATAACATTTTTTGCCTTACTGAAATACTGCAACACCAGGTTAAACCCTTTTACCTTGAATTGGACATGAATAATTCAAGCCTTCAATTATTGTTCACCCACATAACCTTGTCTGTCAGTCATCAAAGGCCACTCTTTCTGTCCCTGTCCAAATTTAATAGGTGTTGATTCCCCTCCTCCCCACTCTGCCTTTTCTGTCTGAGACTTAAATTTACATGACATGCTGCTTAGCTGTGGCGACTTGCATCTGTGTGGGTTAGACAAACTTTGTCTCTTTTTATTTCATCAATACATGTCAATAATCAAGTTACATGAAAGCTTTGCTGATTGTGTATTATTGAAGTAATAATGAGATGCCTCATTTGAGCTTGTTCCTTTCATGGAGAAAAAATAAATCCAACAAAAATTATTTGCAAACTGTAAGATCTCCAGATGATACTAAGTGTGGTTGCAGAATTTACAAAGAAAATACACCCTAGCTCATAAATACTTGCAAATGATTATTTGATTAGCTCTTTTTATAAACACTGCTGGCGTCCAAAGAACAGTGATGATAATCTTTCAATTTATAATTCCTCTAGGTTTAGATTCTGTACAAACTGTACACAAGGAAAATACATGAAATAAATATACCAAAAGGAATCCACATCTTCAGTGTTTCTAAGATTGAAGTAGAAAATCTGATGCCATTCATATGCTTCTGAATGTGAACTGAAGACAAAATAACAAAACCAAACCAAACAAATTCTGTCCCTAATTTTTGGCTAAGCTACAACTCACCAATTAATTGTTTTGCTTGATTTGAATACAGGATGACATAAATCTGTTTGTTGTACAGCAGTTCTCATAATGAGATCCTGGCCCACAGCTGGGATTCCTGGGTGCTATTGACACAAACACAAGTAAAGACCTTATCCCAAGTGATCATTTGCATGTCAGAGCAAATTCAGCAGAAATCGAAGGCAACAAATCAGACCTGAATGAGGACCTGCATCCAGACAAAACAGCTTACCTGCCCTATCCTTGCATGTTATAATACGTACAAAGCATGTTCAGGTTTCTACATTTCAGCTTTAAATTTTCTTAACAAATTTATCTTTTCATACTTTTCTCCTCTCACATTTATAGTTGTACAGAGGGAAAAAGGAATACAGACAAACATGATTTCTATGATTTACTCATTTGCTTGAGTCACTAGCCAGGAAATTTCAATGGTCATCCAGTTCATCTCATCTACTACAGCAACATGACCGATGCATTGAAGGTAATTTAATTCTGGTTATCCCCAAGTTCAGAAGCAAAGAGAAACACTTTACAGGTACTTTATCCCTGGTTTAGGCAATCACAATACCCAAATTGGCTAAATTGAAATATGACTCATTCCGTTTTCCTGATCCATTTAGACCAGTTGTATACTTCCTTGTCTACTTCTGACACACAAAATTCCTTTGAGGCTGCAACCATGTGGTGGTTCTGGCCCTTCAGACTCAATGACGAACAGCAGCAAGGCTGTCCTTATTGACAGAAAAACATGGAATTTTTGTAACTCCCTTTCCCTGCTTTTACTGGCAAATAAAAAAAGGAGGCAATCTGCATTACAAAATACTTCATAGCTCATTTAAAGACACAAGAAAATTATTAGGCTGTAAACACAAGTTTAACCTGTATTACACGACCAGTAATAGCTGCTGTAAATTCAACAGCCAATTTGGAAGTGATTCAAGTCAGTGATGTGGAAGTGAGCAACGTGGGAGAGAGAGTACAAAGGTGCAATGCTTAGATTGAAATCTGAAGTCCTCCAAATTTTGCCAGAGTAAGGAGAAAATAATAATAAGTACTTTTTTATTGTTTCAAACCCTTCTCACAGCCTAGTTAGTTAATGAAGATAAGTCACACAACCTACAGCCTTACATTTTTAGTTTGGGACCACCATTTTTCTATTTCAGATTGGGTGATTTCTTTTATTTTTTTTTTTAAGCTACATAGAAATAAGTTTATTTTGTATATAATCTTACTAAGGAGTCAAACTTTTGCAGCCCTGATCTTACAGATGCTTTAAAGGTTTTATGCAAGCCTGCTATTCCAGGGTAAAATGGGGATCAAAACTGTCAATGAATATTTAGCCTCTTAAATATTCCACCTGAGAAATGAAAACTAAAAAGCTCCATCTGATCTCAGTAAGGCCACCTAACTTTTGAATCAGCTTCTCACATTACATAGTGTTCTCACATAACATTAGTGTTAGAGGCTGGTGTTTGGGGCCAATGGAGTGGTTCACCTTTACATTATTAACAGCAAACTCAGAACTTTAGTATAGATCTTTAAATTTACACATATTTTTCAAAGGGAAAAAGAAATCACACTATAATATTGGAACTGATGTCATTTTTCTAAAGGAAAATAAAATGCTCAGTGTAGGACTTTGAGATAAAACAGTGAAGATGATTGCCACGCTTAAATAATAATGAGAAAGCTTCAGTTTTGGTTTCTGCATGTCACTCGCAGATTTAACATGAGATGCAAGAGTGAATTTCCTCTAGAGAAACCAAACTTTCTGTTTGGTTTATCGTAATGCTTAAGGTGTGACTTAAAGTAGACACTGTTGTCAAACAGCTGTCAAGGAGCTGAAGCATAAGCAATTAGAAATCTGGAAGGTGAGTTAAGAAAATAGGAACATAGAGTCCCCTAATTGTTAAAAATTAGTATTTTTTTTTAGGAATACACAAGGATTTTGATTTTCACCTAAACCAGAAAAAAAGTAAGAAAAAGGAAAGAGGAGAAAAAGAAAAATGGGAAAAATATAAAAGAAAACCAATAAAAGATAAATGCAAATAAATTAGAAAGATAAAGAAATCTGAAAGCACAAGTAGGGAGTGGAAAAAAGGGACAGAACAAATTTATTTCATCATCTCTATGACCCAAGCAAATGACCCAAATAAATACCACAGAGATTTCATAAAAGAGAGAATTGCCAAAACATAGTAGTACAGGTAATGGAAGTATGGAAAGTATGAAAAGATTTTAGTTACATGTGCAAGGACACAAAAAGTCTGGAGTAAAAATGCACCATGAAACCAGTGCAACCCAATACTTTAGCATAGCTTCCAAAGCTGCTTCTGTTTCCAGATAAAATAGAGACAGTGATCCAGCACAAGGAAAAAGCAACCAAAATCTCAGCTCCTGAGGAACCATTACACCATTACCTTACAATTAAAAATAAAATTACAGACTTAAGACTTGTGCCTTGAAATGGAAAAATAAACACTAGGAAATCATGAAATCCTGCAAAGTCTCACATCCAGCTCTCATTTTTCTTATTCTGGGATTGAATTATCAGATAGTCCTTAATATTTTAGTCTTGAGTTACTTTTTCCCTATGAGCATTAATTAATTTTAAACATTAGTGGGGATGGAAACACATCATACCTTCAATATCACATTATATTCTCCCCTATGCAGCATGCAGACCTGGGGCTTATTTACCTCACACCATCCAAACCCTCCATATCTTGTCAAGTCTTTAAGGGCTTTTCCATAATGTTCATCACTGTAGAATCAGAATGTCTACTAGACATGCACATATTCACCCTTGCAACCCTTCTGTGAGGTAGAGCAACATTTCTCATTCTCTTTGAATCTAATATTGAAATGAGCTTCTGGGTCTTATTGATGGGCAACATGATTCAAGGGCCTGTTTCAGACTGGAAGACATCAAAGGAGTTTCCTTGTTGACTTAACTGGGATTTGAATCACCCTGTGTATCAAGAAATTGTTGTCATTTGGTTTACATCAGCTCAAAATACATCTGGGTTGGCCACTAGAACATCGATCCTATCATTTTATGCTGTACAGTAGTGAATAGAATGCCGTAAGTTATTTCTAAGAAAATAAAGCCTAAGTAGCACTCTAACAAAAAACTTGAGCTGAGGCATGCTTTGGCAGCAAAACCTGTGAGGGTCTATTCCCCAGAGGTAGTCTGTATGCAGTTACTCTGTTTTGAAGCTGAAGATAAATTACTGACCCTTCTCTTTGTTTGCTCCAGCAAGCAAGTTGTTGACTTCACTCTTAAAGACACATCCTAAAGAGACCTTACTCAGGACAGCTGCATATAACCCTGTAAGTATGAACTACTTGAAATAAATGACTACTCATAAAGTGATGCACCTGGATATTCATGGCTAGACTGACTCTTTAGATATCACAACAGTGGAAATCATCTTACCTAACATGCATGTCTCAATCCTGGTTATTCAAGATAAACAAGGTATCTGTTGTCACATAAAAGCCTGGCATCATGAAAGTGACTAATCTGAAGTGAGGAGCCTCTCTTTCTCCAACAAAACGTCTCTTAGCATGTATTATGTGATATTGGAATGTTATAAATAATACTAAGACATTATTCACAGGCCAGTTTTGACCATTTCCATTCCTGTTTCTCTTTTAAATTATATTTTTTTTGTGCTGCTCATACCGAAAGCAAACTAAAAGAACAACCAAACCTGCGTGCAGTCACATAAAACATTATCCTCTGTTTTGATTAGGGACTGTTTTAAGATCTTAATTTTCCCACAGCTTGTGATAAACATTCAGTGGAGTCGGCTGTCTTCAAGGAACCTGGAATCGAACATGGGGATAGCTTGCACTTCTAATTAGGAGATCTCTGGCATCTGGTCAGAGTTTAATTCACATGTCTTAAAACACTTAATATATAGTGGCATTCAAGCTGAGGCTAATCATCCACAGTCTGCCCATACAAACAGTACAAGTAAAAAATGTGTCATTTAATGAGCCTGAATCAAACCTCAGTTAAATCAATGTACAACATATGCAAATAACTGTCCCCGACATTAATAGGGTTACTTTGGATTTATCACTGGTGTAACAGATTGAGATCTGTCCTTTTATATTGCATTAATTATGTATTGCTGTTACAACCTAATTATCTCCTTGATTGTCTTCTGACCATTACAGAGGTATCTGTAAACCCAACCCCAATCCTCCTTGTCATCGTGCTCATTAATATTAGATAACAGCAGAACATGAGGATGAACTTACATTACCAGAGCACCAAGTCATCTAGTCTAGACTTCTGGCTTCAGCACTAGCCATGAAGAAATGTCTAGGAAGAAGGTGGGCAAGGAAAATGTATTTGATACACAAAGATGTCAACAGAGCAGGAAAATCAGATCATTCCATCTAATATAGTAACATTCTGAAGTTTACAAGACTATAATATTTGGTTATCACAGAAGAGAGATTGCAGATGAAAAAAATAGAAATAGTCCTTTTAAAAGTAATTATTACTTCTTTTCTGCCAGTTTGAAGAAAGCCAAAATCATGGGTCTAATTTTTCAAATATCTTGAAAAGGAAAAGTAATAAAATAACAAAGTAAAATTTTTAGAGTTTTTTCTTAAACATTTCACTTTTTCATTTCAAAATGCAATTTCTTGCTTAGAAAACTGTCAAACAGTAAGCTATTTAGAATATGAAATAGTAATGAATTACATAGAAATTAATTGCATTTAACAGAACGAAACTTCTCCTCTGGTCTGAATTTTACTTTTTCACTTTTGAAATATAAAAAATAAAATAAGAATTTGGAGTCTATTGCAGACCGTCCTTTGTTATTATTAAGGCTAGTATATGTGGCAAGATAATGAACCAAAGGATCAGTTATTCCCACAACTTTCCAAACAGATAGGACATGTAAACCTTAGTATCCCAAACTGATAGGTATTTTCATCTGGTAGAGGGTGCGTGTGGGAGAGCTTGAGGGCAACTGACAAATGAACTTATTTGTAACACACCCTAGTGAAAAAGTTGGAGAGAAACCGCTGCTCCAGTGTTGGCTGAGCACTGCTCTCTCAGCACCCACAGCTGATGCTACTCGACTCCTTGATAGCTGTCTGCCTGGAGGATGTGCAGCCTGGAGAAGAGAACCTGTGTGGAGGCCTCATAACAGCCTTCCAATATCTGAAGGGGGCTACGAGGGTGCTGGAGAGGGACTCTTCATCAGGGACTGTAGCAATAGGACAAGGGGTGATGGGTTTAAACTTAAACAGGGGAAGTTTGGGTTAAGTATAAGGAAGAAATTCTCCTCTGTGAGGGTGGTGAGGTGCTCGAACAGATTGCTCAAAGTGCCCAAAGATAAATGCTCCATCCCTGGCAGTGTTCAAGGCCAGGTTTACATAGCCTTGGGCAACATGGTCTAGTGTGAGGCTTCCCTGCCCATGGCAGGGCGGTTGAAACTAGTTGATCCTAAGGTCCTTTCCAACCTTAACTATTCCATGATTCTATGATACCAGGCAACTTCCAAAGGATATGAGAAGAAAAGATTTTGGGAAAAACAGAACTAAGAAATAAGGTGTAGAAAAGAAAAGAAAAGAAAAGAAAAGAAAAGAAAAGAAAAGAAAAGAAAAGAAAAGAAAAAAGAAGAAAAGAAAAAGGCTTCTAATGGTTTACAAGAAAACAAAAGCAGAAATGGCGAGTGTTACTCTGTGCCTATAGAGATCCACTAGTGAGGAGAGTATGTGATTGAATCCAGCAATGCAGTGCTTGGTGTGGACAGGCGCTGGCTCTGAAACCATGGTCAGAGTTACTTTTCCCAGCCTCTCTCTCTTAAAATATACTATATACTTTAATGCACAAGTTATAACCTAAAATATAGAATATACAATAAAACCAGTATTAATAATGTGGAGCCTCTGATGCATGCAACAAAGTAAATGTAGAAATCAGTGGAGCTGTTCTGCTAGAAAGCTGCATTATCACAGTAGTGAATAGGGCTTAGGTTTATGCAGTGATGGGCTTTTAAACTCACAGAGGCAGGCAAATCAGAGCTGAGCAAGTTTAATGAAGTCTTTTTGTATACGTGTTTTGAAATTCAAGAGCTGGTCTTATAACTAAAAGACCTGCCTTAATGAAAATAGGGAAGGGAAGATCAGAGAAAGATTTATTTCCTATATACTTACTGTATTTTTCAGTTATATATATTTAATTTCATAACCTCAAGAGTAATAGCAGGAGCAAATATTTTTGTAGGCTAATGCATTATTAATCGTAGAATAAAGTCAGGGAACCAGACAACTTTGGCACCTTGTTCTTAGACCACATGAAAAACGCTGCACATAAATTAGAGGCAAAATAAGCAACCTGACATCTTATTGAACACAGAACATGATGTGTTGCAAAACCAAGAAGCAGTCCTGATTTATCCAGTGAAACTTGACATTTCCTGCAGGCCAGCACTGGCTTAATATTAATTAAAGCTTTGCGTGAAAGTGCTATCTCTTTTCCCCCTATTGTTCTCACAGTCTGTAACCTATTTTTCTGAAATGCTGCAGTTTGTGGATATGTATAAACCTGAATGACAAACCTGAATAGCTGATTCCAAATGTCAGAATGTCTGTATGTTCCTGGCAATCAAAACAGAGAGTTCTCCTTTATTAATATTGTTACTCAGTTTTACGGAAGTGCATGTTAAACCTACTGCCTTCAGAAAGTCACTAAAAGTTTGAGAGAAAGGTGGATTTTAAAGAACAAAGAAAGCAAAGATTAGCAAAATTCATAACTTCTTTTTTTTCCTTCTGAGAATTACTTCCTTTCCTATCCATGAAGAAGTAGAAAAGAAAGAAATGTCTTTCTTTTAAATAGCAGTTGACAATATTATGACATTTTGCCTGTGTCTTTGATATTCAAAATGCAAACTTTGTTTTCTCTTGAATGACAAACATGTACACAACATTGTCAATACTTCCTGCCCAAATAATTAGTGCTCTTTGTTCTCTTGTACCAAGGGTTAAATGATAGCTTGATTTTTCTATGTTCATACAGCAGTTAGCACAATAGAAGAAAAAATCCTAAAAAACCTGTGACTAACATTTATCTTGTCTAACTCCAGATAGTTAAAACTATGTGTTTCTAGCCATAGCCCATTATTAAAACTGTCTCCACAGTCATAGGCGAAAACAAGGTACTGCCAGAGAGGAATTCATTCCATCCCAAAATAGATATTTAAAATGTGTGCGATTAATCATTCTCTGAAGAGACCTTGCTCTCTCATTTCATTAGAGAGGAAATTTAGGTGACTACCTTAATTAAATGACTAATTTTTATGTGGCTCAAGTTAGGTGAGGTGAATCCCAGATGAAAGGAAGAACATTGCAAAGATAATTACATAATCTTTCTTTTTTTTTTTTTCCCCTTTGTAAACCTAGAATGAAAAAGTCCATGCCTGGAACTGCATCTACTTCTGCTCTCAGTGAAAAGGGACACAAGACAGGCACAGCACAATGAGTGCTGCAGAAAAAGGAAGGGAGAAGTGTCATAAAAGTTATTTTTATGGGCCCAGTAATAACCTGGGACAAGTATAAAAGAAAGCTTGTACTACAAAATCCGTGCCTTGCTTGTATTATTCAGGAATTGATTTAGGTTTCTAAATGGAAAATATTTTGGTGGGATTGGTTAAAAGAGTACATCTTGTCAAACTGTATCTTGGATTCCTCTCATGTCTTTGAAGGAGTCTGGGATATGTCCAAAGCATCTAAATTCCAGACAAGTCCCTATGCTAGTTGATACAGGAATCTTACAGTTTCAAATATCTCATTTAGAGAGTCTGTGGAAGGTGTGTGACACAGAGCAATTTATGTCCCCAGAATACAGCCCTTGTATCCTGCATGACCTAATTTATCCATCTGTAAGATAAGCACCGAGATCTTTATTTCTCTTGCAAAAGTCTTAAAAAGCTTATATCCTAACTCCCAGCTTTTGCTTTTAATATACCTTGTATGGCAACTATTAAAAAAAATCTATATTCTAAATTATTAACATAATCATACTTCTGGAGCTTGCTTTTATGGAACAACATGAACTTGTAAAGAATAAGTATCAATTCATATATTGAAAAAGCACAGCATAGTGGAAAAAAAAAAATCACCATTTTCAGGTGTCATTATAATTATCTATATAATATCTTTTGAAATAATTCACCAGCTCTGAGAGGGATGAAATAAATCTTTGTGATTGGACAGAAATTGACAGAATATAAGGATTTCAGTTGTGAGCATCTTATTCATTCTGCAGTTTTGTTTGTATAATATTTATACAAGATTACAAAAAATTAGCAATCATTACTCTGTGTCAGTAGAAATATTTCACAATCAATGAAAAGCTGGAAGGAAAAATGAAATAATTATTTTCTCCCATATCTATTCTAAGAAAACAGAATTCATATGAGCACTGCCAGGTAAGACATTTTATTCTAAGACAGAAAATTTATTTTCTTGCAGTAAGCGAACGAATTCTGGAGTCAGCCTCACCTCTAGTTATCACCTATGAAATCTGGCCCTAGGAATTGCATTCTCTATGCAGAGATGGAGACCCATAAATGAACAGTGAACTCAGTTTTAGCATCCTTATTCAGGTAAAATAAAAAATGGTGTTTGTTGAGAGACAGATTTGTTTCTTTGTTGTCCTAGAGTGTGGGCTATGCAAGGCTTTAATGTGCAGATTTTCTTAGAGAAAAATATCTACATGGATGGCAGGAGAACATATCAAAAAGTTGTAGTTATATCTGTCCTAGGAATTGTTCACATCAAGAAATTGATCCCTAGTCCTAATTTCTTGTATGAACAAACAGCCAGGTACAGTCCCATCCTCCAGTCATTTATGGTCTTCTATCTCATTGAGTTATGAGGGCCCTTCAAGAGATAAACTATATATTTGCAAATGGCTTTTGATACAATAATTTAAGCAAGTTTGGAAGTGCAGACCTGACATTTGGCATTTGACTGATTTTCTTTCTTGTTAGACTTTGTGCTGAGCTGCAAAGTCTAATGTGCTCTCTGTTCTCAAGTCTCATACACCTTTCCAAGGCTTGTGATATATCTTTCATCTTACTTATTCCTATTGTTAACTTTTTCCTTGCAAGTCTTCTTCCCTGTCACAATACTTGAAGCAATCTCTGGGGCATCCCCACTCTCTACATGCCCCCAGTCCATATTTAGAGGAAGGAAAGAGGCACTTTGAAGGAGCAAATTTAAGGATCTTGAAGAACGTAAAGATGTTAGACCAGCTATAATGAGTTGTCGTGGTTTAAGCCCAGCCAGTAACTCAGAAGCATGCAGCTGCTTGCTCACTCCCCCGCACTTCTTCCTCCCCCCACTCCCAGGGGGATCTTTCTAATGTTTCCAACAGCAGTTAAAACTGAATGCCAATGAAAAAATACAATTTCAGAGCAAGTACGTGTGACTCCGCCTCCAAAATCTCTCCCAGCCACTTACTAATTGAGGATAAAAGCCTCTTTTGAGACACGAGTGTTTTCCATGCATTTGCTTTGTGGAATTGATGGGTTTTTTTCTTGCAAACTTGTCCAGTCTCCACTTGATCCCTTGTCAGTTATAGTAGCTGGACAACACACATTGCCGTGTGACCAACAGGCTCTTTTTCACAATTTCTATCCTTCAAGTTTGTTGACGAATGCTATCCTCAGGTGGAAATTTGCATGTAATAGAAAACAAGCATGGATAAAGTTCCTCATACATCTTCTCTTTCTTTTTGGATGTGCAAGGTCTCAAAGTAACATTTTTGCTCTGGAGAAAAGCCATGATCCCTAAATTACAGACATAAGTAGGATTATCCTCAGAATAGAAGAAACAATAAACCAACCAAGCTAACATGGAATCTGTGTAAGAACTAGCAAATGTGAAATAAAATGTCTGTGAAATAACCTTGTGATTTTTTAGTCAAAGGATCAGACTCACTTGGAATTACCCCGTTAATGAACATTTACAGGGCAAGAGGTCAACAAATAGAGATGCCAAGGGAAAATTAAAGCTATGAATGTATCCCACACACAGTGAAGGAAGGGGGGTTGTTCACTAATAATGGAGCTAGAGCAGGAAAATAAAAAAAGCTTTCTTGGTTTTAAGGTAACATTTCCTGTCACCCTTCTCCCTGCCTCCCTTAACTGAATGTAACCATTAATTGTGTGAATCGAACAGTTGCTATGGCTAAATTGGACAGGAACCTCGGGAGGTCAAAGCGCTCTTGCTTGTTAAAGCTACTGACACATTTTACAGTTTTACAAAATGTCAGAGTCCATCATGCTGTAACTTCCATGCTGAGGATCCTGTCTCTTGTAAAACTCTCACAGCTGCCTTAGGAAACTTTCAGGTAAAACCTCAAGCCTACAGCTGAGACAAAACTTACCCCTCCTCTTCTCCCTTCCTTTTACATTTTTGCTTACGAGCTTGTAATGAGTCTGTGGAAGAGTCTTTTCCTTTTTACTATGTCCATTATTTTTTGTTTCAGGCAGAACTGTAGGTTCAGAGAACTTGAGTGACAGCAAACTCTGCTGCTTTCCTAGTGCTGCAACATCTCAAATTGGTGGAAAGGGGCAATTAAAGCAACCACAAGGATTTAGCAATTGGCATTCAGCATCTGCTGTGCCTCTATGGCCATGCACAGCTGTCTTTCTTCCAAAGGAAAGTGTGTAGTATCTGTAACCCCAATGAACCGAATTCTCTCTGAAGCACACTGTTATGGCAACTTCATTTCATTCTGTGTTTTTCAGCTTCAATATAGCACTGCTCCAAAGGTGATTCATAAAACAGGAAGACTAGAGAGGTATTTTAAAGCACTGTTCTAAATAAAGACTTTCTTAATCCACAGCATACACAAACAGTTCTCAATGTTTTTCTTATCTAGTAACAGTTGTAATATTTCATCACATAAAAATTCTGTTTGTGTTTGTCTGGAAGAATAAATTTTTATTATGGTACATAGTGCTCGGGTTTCATAGTATCTCAGACTGGTTTGTGTTGGAAGGGACTTTAAAGCTCATCCAGTTCCAACCCCCTGCCATGGGCAGGGACACCTTCCACTAGAGCAGGTTGCTCCAAGCCCCTGTGTCCAACCTGGCCTTGAACACTGCCAGGGATGGGGCAGCCACTTCTCTTCTGGGCACCCTGTGCCAGCACCTCAGCACCCTCACAGGGAAGAGCTTCTTCCTAAGATCTCATCTAAATCCAGGTTGGATGGCATTTTGAGCAACCTGGTCTGGTGGAAGGTGTCCCTGCCCACAGCAGGAGGTTGTAATTGGGTGAGCTTTAAGGTCTCTTCCAACCCAAACCAGTCTGTGATTCTATGATTATGTCCAATCTGATAATTGAAAAGGAGAAATGCCTTGCTGCACTCCCCCATGAAACCTGGTACAGAGAGTGGAGAATAAGAAGCAAAACTTTTTTCCTATTCTGCGTGTGATTTTATCTCTTTCACGTCTTCCACTGGGACAGAGATTAGTGAATGGTTTCATAGACTAAAGGAAGATCATAGCATGACCTTTACCAGCTTTGAGATTTTAAGTTGAGGATGAATACAATGAAATGTTATGAAATCAACAGCTGAGTCCTCTGTTACAAAATACACTTCTTTCTAAATTTCTGGTTTGGAGAAGCTCTGTGCCCCACTCTGGAAAAGGGTTTCATTGCTCTGGGTATTAAATAACAGTTGCAAAACCACCAATATCCCTGCCATGAAGAACAAGTCCCTAGAAATTATTTTGTTCATCATCTGAACATGGTAGTGTTTCCCAGGAGCTGTGCCTACACTAGAAATCACAATGCCACTTTATAGTCCTGAATACTGTGCTGTATTCAGCTGTGTTTAAGTCATAGTAGTTAATTGCCAGCATGCTTTCTGCATGGTTTTAGGCGCAACAATTTATCCCAGGCTCCTAGATGTTTAGAAATGGGTTTAACATGACAGAACAATATTCCAAATAGGCAGCAAGTGTCAGCCACATGAATCTGGGGACAAAGCTAATTTAGTTGCATATGTACAAGAGGCTGCAATGCTGGGGAGCCTTGAGAATGGGATCCATTACTGGGAAGTACAGACGTAGGTAGTGTCGCACTTCAAGGAAGCTACAAAGGTGCTCCAAATTAATAAAATTAAAACATACCTTTTAATCAGTCGCATCACATCTAGTGATAATTGTTAGTGAAAGGATCAATGCGTCCCCTGAAAAATCCCCTTAGAATGGTGACCTTTAGAATCTCTAGTGAGCACTAACGGAGGAAGAGCTATGGAATGTCACCATTCTCAAAGCAGACCATGCATTTTTCAATATATTGAGTCACACTGCCTGGGAAATCTAAGACAATATGCATTATATTATTACCGTTGTTGTTGTTGATGATGATGCTGTAGTTATATTATTGTCATCATCATCATTATTATTATCATTATTATTATTAAGCTAAGCATGTGCATATGCGCATAGTGGGTCTGTTTTCAGGAATAACATCACAAGACATGATAGAACATGTGCAAAAATATATCTGTAGAAAAGTGGGTCTTTGTGTGCGTGTGTGGTAATCGTAATCAGTCATGCTGTATTTCTGCCTTAGGTTACACAAGCTGAAAGAAAGGTTGAGAACCACTGTTATAGATAATCCCCTGTAATGATTTTCCTTTCTTCAGAACAATCTTGACAACAGCACCTTGCCCTAGGAAAGTTTCCTTTGATCCATTTTGTGACTGAAATACAAATTTCCTATTTTTTGTTTTCCCCTCTTCATATTAATGATCCCTGCAATAAGGATGGCCTGTCCAGGAGTGGTTTCTTCAAACAGATTAAAAGAAATAACAAAGCTAAAACACAGGATTGGGAATTGAGTCTGAAAGGTGGGAGGGCACTTCATCTTTATTTGCTTTTCTTTCTGCTTTTCTGAGGATGCTGTCGTGTCCTGTTACGTGGATCATCTATTTGATATAATTTCACTTATCAAGGATATACACAATCAGTGTTGTTAGGAGCAGAAGAAAGCTAGATTTTTAAGGCATAATGCTTCATTATAGAGATAATTTCCATGCAAAAATTATGCAAAGTAGTGTGTGAACATGCATACAAAAAAAAAAAACAGCTGTTAACAGGACACTGTATCCTGGTAAAGTTATCTACAATTTGGTAAATAACATGTATTTTTGTGGCTGTATTAAAGAAGCTGATAAATCTATCCACTGCTGATACAGCTACACAAAAGTCAGAATGTCTGCAAGTGCTAGACAACTGAATTAGGATACCAATCCGGTATCCTAAATGCATGTCTCATACCATTTGGGTACCCAATAACACCCAAGACTTTTTCAAGGGTATAATAAATCTAACACAGCACCACAGAAGTTTCAGGCTTTTCTGGAGTGGCAGCAAGACATGAGTAAGATATTTCACTAGCTTAAAATGGCAGCATACACCTATACGTAGACAATCCTGGATGTTCTTTCTCTTTTTCCTCAAAGAGGAGGAAGCTGATTTGATAAGCAGGACTGTCAGTATAAAGACCCTAGGTCTTGCTGCTGTTCCCCACTTCCTCCCAAAATCCATACAGAAGTAGGGACAAATATTAGTTTATCTTATCTTTTTCAAGTTCATATTTCTTCACCTACAATTTTCCTTCAGCAAAATCAACAGGAAAGAGAATCTGGAAATATAACTCAATTCACACAATCGCTGAGGCTAGAAAGATCAATGAAGAGATCAAGCAATAGAAAGATCCAAACCTCTGCTCAAGCATAGTCACCTGAAGTAGGTTGCTCAGGGCCATGTCCAGTCAGGCTTTGAATAGATTCAAGGATGAGGACTCTACAGCCTCCTTGGGCAACTTATGCCAGTGTTTGTCCACCGTCACAGGAAAAAAATAATCTTTTTTTCAAATATTTAAACACAATTTCCTGCATTTCATTTTGTCCCTTTTGCTGCTTGTCCTGTCACTGAGCACTCCTGAGAAGAGTTTGCCTCTATCTTTTTTATTTCCCCCACATGCCTCACCACATATTTTTGTACATGGAAAAGATCTCTCAGAGCTTTCTCTTGTCCATGCCAAACAGACGCAGCTCTCACAGCCTCTCATCACCTCATACACCAGATGCTCCAGTCCCTTCATAATTTTTGTGGGTTTTGACTGGACTTGATTCAATGTGTCCATTACATGCCAACTTCGTGAGATCCCACTTGGAGTATTGCATACAGTTCTGGTGTTCCCAACATCAGAAGGACATGGAACTGTTGGAGAAAGTCCAAAGGAGGGCCATTAGAATGATAAGGGAGCTGGAGCACCACCCATATGAAGACAGGCTGAGAGAGCTGGGGATGGAGAAGACCAGCTGCATGGAGACTTCAGCATAGTCTTCCAGTATCTGAAGAGGGACTACAAGGATGTTGGAGAGGGACTGTAGTGATACAGAGGTAATGTGTCACTTGTAGTGACAAGGAGTAGTGGGTTCAAACTTAAACAGGAGAACACCAGGTTAGATATAAGGAAGAAGTTCTTTACTGTGAGGGTGGTGAGGCACTGGAACAGGCTGTCCAAGGAAGTTGTAAATGCCCCATCCTTGGCACTGTTCAAGGCCAGGCTGGACAGGGCCTTGAGAAATCTGGTCTAGGGTGAGGTGTCCCTGCCCGTGGTAGCGGGTTGGAACTAGATGCTTTTAAGGTCCTTTCCAACCCAAATCATTCTGTGATTCTAAGATTCATAAGCTTCTCGTGGACCCAATTATCCAGCCTGTTGAGTTTCTTCTGAGTAGCAGAACAACCCTGACAAAATATAATGCTGTATGTTCAACAGAGCATTCACATACCAATGAGCTTGGACAGAAAATTCAAACTGCAACTGTTCCTGTTTCTAGGGTTTTTTTTGGTTTTTTTTTTTTCTTATACCTGCAATAAACCAGTAACAATTCGAGGCAAATTCATCGGTCAACACTTGAATACAACAACAGTAAAGAAAAATAATGTTAACAGTGTTTGGGACTAAATTAATCTCTATCCTGAATGGTATAGCAAGAAAGAGAAATTAAGATCTTCAAGCTGTTCCAAGAACATTTTTCTGTTACTATGATTTTTTTCACCGATCACTTGACCATTCTTTCTGAACACCTGACAATCTGTTTCTCAAATGATCACCGTGGTTTCCTGATCCTGAAGAAAAAAAAAACCCAAATAAATATATATATAGACTTTTATTATTATTCCTTTGGTATTTTCTTGATATGGTATTTTCTTTATATTAAATCCATTGTTACAGGAAACAAAGTTAAACACTCGACACCTTCATTGACTCTGCAGTGGCAAGCACATATAGAAATAAAGTCATTACTTACAGGTGAACAGCTGTGAGTTTTTTCATCCCAATTAGCAGACATTAATACCAGGTCATATTATTAATAATTCTTATTAATTAATGCATTTATTAAAACATATTGAATTTTATGTCAGTGTTTCCTTCTAGCATAAGATACTCTTCAACGTGATAGTTGCTGTCTTCAGATTCACTAGAGCAAGTCAACCTTTAACTAGAAGACAGCGTATTGAGAAGCTTGTTTGCTTTCCATGCTCAATTAATCTTATGTTTGTCTTTGGAGCACATGCTATCAAATGTGCCAAACATACAATGGTTTTCTGATGTGGATTCCAGCTTATTCAAAACTTAACTAAGGTGACTGAACTTACTTTAACAATATTTTTATTAGTTACCACTATCTAACAATTATTTTGCTGACTTTGGCAAGGCTAAATTCAAACTTTACTTTGCATGGAAGAAAATAGATAAATAATCCAGTAAATATAATATTACTCTTTTACTACATAGCTAGAATAAATGTAACTTTCATGAAGGTCTAAGTTTATTGCTTTAGCAAGAAAGTCAGCTGTGCAGTTAACTGGCTTTTAATTTTTTAAACCCTTTCTTCCAGTGACCAACTTTGCAAATTAAAATAAGCTTGCTCTAACACTATATTTTTGAATATTTACTGCCTTAAATCAGGGAAAAAAAAAAAAAGTAGAGAAAGCAAAGCAATTCTACGTGGTAAACAAGTTAAATGACTATTGCCCAGGGCCACCAAATAAACATGCTGATCCATAGTGATGATTTGCCATATTTGTAATATTTTGTTGTTTCTGTTGATGTTTAAGTAACAAAGAATTAAATCATCATGGAAGCTGTGGCACTGATTTCTCATTTTCTTATCCTTCCAAAACAACAGGCACAGGCATGTCTTGGGGAAGACTGATCTTTAGGGAGTAAAGCTGACAACATTGGAGAGTATTGAGCTAGCATCCCCCAAAAGGAGATCAACCAAGTTTGTATCCCAGGAGCCATTTAAGCTCAAATTGCTGCTGACAGCATCATTATTGAGTTACTTATTCATGTGATGATAGTAAATTAGAAGCAGGGTTCATGTTGCTGGGTGCTATGCACAGTTAAGATACATGTCTACATGAAGATTTTTACTCCAGAATTTGAGGTGTTTCATGGAAGCAATTCCTGAGTCAGCTCGCTCTTCCTCTGTTTTCAGCTGAGCTGTGGGAACAGGTAAAATCCAGCCATACAGAGCTATTGATCAACAGGTTTTACATTTAGGTGAAGACATAAACAGGAGACATGAGCAGGTATTAGGGTCAGAGGACTATTAAATGACAAACAAGGTATTTTGGTTGTGAGTATATGGAAAGACCAAGACTTCTTGATCCTTGTCAATATCTTCCAGTGTGAAAGGCAGCCTCTCCTTGAAGAGATCAGCTGTTTTGCCTCTCATTGTATTCCCCAAGTCATTAGAATCTGTTAGAAAACACGGAAACGTAACATAAAAATATCCCACTGCATCGCTGGAAACTGTTAATCATTCAGGTGTGTTATAAGCACAAGGGGTGGAGAACCACTTTTGTGTTTTTCCTATACTTTTATTGTGAAGGTGAGGTGCAGTGGATTTTGTAACTAGGATGATAAGCTTTCAAGAAAAATCTGTACAGCTGAAGTGGTAAACTATATAGCAAAATGGAAGTCAGGCTGAAAGCCAAACTAGTGAGCGGAGTTGAAGGAGTAATGTGCATGCACGCATCAAAAGTGAAATTTCTCAGATGAAGTCAGGCAGCTCAAGGGAGATGAAGATAACAGCCTAGGACCTTAAAGCTGCTAAGCCTTTTCTTGTCATAGCAGTCTTGACAACAGACAGTCAAGGACTGAACTCTTCATTTATGAATCAAACTTCATTTTCAATAATCCCTTGACTAATACAGGCAGTTTGACTTGGAAGAGATTTACATCTTGAGAGAGCACCTGGATGTGTCCCTCACACATCCAGTTGTTGAGACTTTTGCTACAGAAAGCAGAAAAAACTATGCCTTTTACAGGCCTATGGAATAACTGCTTTATCTCCAGTAAAGAGGGAAGAGTAGAACAGAATATTTTTCAGTTGGAAAGGATCTACAACCATCATCTAGTCCAGCTGCTTGACCTATTCAGGGCTGAAAAATTAAAGCATGTTGTTAAGGGGGTCGTCCAAATGCCTCTGACTGACAAAACACTGACAAGCTTGGGGCATTGATCACCTTCCTAGGAAGCATGTTCGTGTTTGACCAACCTAACTACTTCCTAACATCCAGTCTATACCCCTCCTGGTGCAGCTTTGAAAGGTACCTGACTAGGATTCTACTGAAATGGATGTTTATCTCTGGGCACAGAAGCGGGGTCTTGGCAACAGGGTGTACTGCCTTCCTTGGCTCCAGTTCCTGCTCTGTTACTACAGCTCTGCTGCTCATCTAGCTTCTTTTCCAATACTCTAAGCAGTATGAAAATTTTCAGTCTATATGGCAACCAGGAATGTATACACAGCACATACTGCTGTACCCAGACACTTCCCACAAGAAGCTATAAAAGGATTTAGGAGTGGTCATCACAGGTCACAGTGTGAGCATCATGACTATATTTATGGGAAGAGATGGTTTCATGCCTGCTTGCCTGCCCTTCTAATAGCTAGATCACACCTGTCTTAATTTCTAACAACTTATATTCATCATTTATTGAAAGCTTTTTACTTCCACACACTGCATCTATTACATGGCAGGAGACAATCCCTGTTTTGCAGAATTTACCATTGACTAGATGTAGGGCAGAAGGGGTGTTAGTGACACAGAGATATAGCAAAGGACTTGAACCCAATTTCTAAAACTTCAATCCATTGACCAGGTGGGCAAGTCATTCCTTGCAGGAAACATCACTTTGTCAGTTACAGCAGCAAAGCTGTATACAGGAGACTATTTGCCCACCTTCAAGAGTTTTGGTGATTCATTAGACACTTAGATCCCAGACAGCATGAGGAGGTCAAAGCCTTAACTGTGTGACAGCTTCATTTACAAAAAAAATAGTACTTGAAAGTGCTCAGATGGGAAAGCTACAGCACTGCTGAGTTTAGTTGTTAGATGATGCCTCAGATATCCCATTCCATCTCTCCTCTGCCATAGGAGCCGTTTCACCTCCAGCTTCTCCTTCTGAGAACACAGAAGTGAATAGAGTGCTGGAGGAGGTGTCCAAAGCACTAACAATTATACACATATCTTGGTCATTCTGTACTTCTTGGTGTGGGAAGGGGGAAATAGGAGTTACTGTGGACCTCCGGGATGGTTTCGTGTGTGGAGGTAGCACTGCATACAACGGACTGTGATGTTCTGGTTCTGTTCAGTTGATCTCTGGACTGCAGGAGAAAGAGGGTATCCTTATGCATCCTATACAAGAAAAGACAGAGGTGATTAATGAGTGTAAAGAGTTTATTAAATACCTTTTCATTAGAAGAGAGATTTAAAAATGTTAAATTTATAAAAGCTAAAGGAAATCACAAACTCATAGAAGAAAAATCAGCGTGGATCTTTCTATTACAGATGAATATCATACATGTACATTCCAGTCTCACTGTAATTGGTGCAGGGTTTATTCCTCCAAAACTTGTTCCAAAATTAAATTTATAAAAAGTGGAATAAATCGAGAGAGAGAGAGGCAGGCAGAGATGCTTTGATTTCTTTGTTCCCTTCCTATAAATATTAATGAATTTCCTAGGTGCTGCCATTGTGACATGCTGTGGACGGGGGCAGGACATGTGCTTGCCTGGCTCTCAGCCTCGCTGCATACAGATGAGCGCTTTCAGAAAGGCTGCAGGTGAAATGCACACACAAAGTAAAATTATAGCTGCCCCTTGTCAAATGCAGCAACATGGGCCAGTAATTGCTGCTTATTCCATCAGTGGATAATGCAATCATTGTATCAGAGACCTAGTCAATGGTGTTGTAGTATTAGGGGGGAAAAGGTAATGTAGGTTGCCAGAGGAAGAGTGAAACTGGCCGTTTATCACTGATACTTCCTTCCCACCTAGACTTCAGAAATGTTTCCGTTCCATCACATTAGTTCCTTTACAACTTTCTATTCACAGTCTTTGTCATTCTCATCAGAATAAAAGGAGTACAAGGTATGCAATGGGCTGAAAATGCCTCAGATATGAATAAATCATCATGTGCAAAAACACAGATTTAATATTAGTGGCAAGTAACAAAGGAAAGGAAAACTGGTAACAGAAAAAAAAACAGAGATCATAATTTCTAGAGTTATATTATTCTGATGATGTCACCTTGGAAAGTTTAAAATCATGAGCAAATTTTTGTAGTTACTTTACAAACAAAAGTGAAATTACAATCTTGCCCTTGAGAATCTGAAATGTAACACATAAGAAGAAATAGCAGAAGACAGATAAATGGGGTTTCATAAGGAAGTTCTGAGACAATGTGGATTTATATGAAAATACAATGGACTTTTTAATTCAGTTTCTTAATATCACAAGTAGCTCCATAGCACAACTGTTTTATCTCCATTCTTTAAAAAATACTGCTTTTAGCATGTCTTGATAAGTGGTCATGTTAACTTCAGGGGAATTTATTTGGCTTTATAAATCTTAGAGAATCAGTCTAGTTTTGTCACGTAAATAAACCATGTAATAGGTTTTCTAGAGATATGTAACACAAGTGGACAAATCATCTCACGCCTGATGAATGCTATCCTAGAAATACCTCCCTGTCTTTCCACTAACTGTATAGTGAGAATAATGTCCTCGTTTTAGCTGGGATAGAGTTAATTTTCTTCCTAGTAGCTGGTACAGTACTGTTTTGGCTTTAGGATGAGAATAATGTTAGTAACACACTGATGTTTTAGTTGTTGCTAAGCAGTGGTCAAGAGCTCTTCTACTTCTCATGCCTTCACAGTGAAGAGGCTCAGTATGCACAAGGAATTGGGATGGGATACAGTCAGGACAGCTGATCTCAGCTGACCCAAGGGATGTTCCACACCATATGGCACCATGCTTAGCGTATAAAATAGTGGGAAAGCTGTTAGGGTCTGCTGCTGGAGAACTGTCTGGGCATGAGTTGGTGGGCAGTGAGTGATTGTATTGTGCATTATTTGTTTTGTATATTCTGATTCTTAATGAAAAAGGAATCAGAATTACTGTAGTAGTAGTCATAGTAGTATTTTCCCTTCCTTTTCTGTCCTATTCAACTGTCATTATTTTAATCATGAATTCCACTTCTTCCCCCAAATTCTCTCCCACAACCCACTGGGGAGGAATGAGAGAGCATCTGTGTGGAGCTTAGGTGCCTCCTGGGCTTAAACCATGACAGTCCTTTTTGGCACACAAAGGGTTCAAGGTAGCAACAGGTTAGAATAGAATGTGCTAGATTAACTTTATACTTGTAATTGCTGTTTAGCTATTAGTTGACAGCTTCTGTGCTTGCCATGAGGCTTGCTTGCCTTACTATATATTAAAGTCTAGTGGCTGATTTCTTCTTTTGCTGCTTGCTGTGCTGTTGTACTGCTTATCATCTGACTCTTCTGTCATAACAGTGACAATAATGTGCTTGGGCTGGCAGATGGCCAGGGGATTGATGCTGTGTCTGTTCTGCTGTGCTGGACAGGCTGGAACTCCAGCATGAACTCAAGATGAAAGGATTGTGTGACCTGTAGATGAGTCCATACAGGAGCAGGGCACGCCAAAGTGTCTGTGGCTGTGGATAAGCCCACACTGCAGAAGGTACACCTTGAAGCATCAGTGTCTGAGATCACACTGGTGCATCTCAGACATGTGGTCAAGGATAAGACCATAACAGAGTAGGTACAGGCCTGGAGGGACTGCTGCCATGGGTAAGGCCATATTGAAGCAGGTTTACTTCTGAAGCGACTGTGACTGTGGGAAAAGCCACGCTGAAGCAGGTATATATCTGAAGGCATTCTGGCCCATGGAGAAGGCCACACTGGAACAGACACACCTCAAAGTGACTGTGACTGTGCATAGGTCTATGTCACAGCATAGTTGCATGTTATGCGAATTACTGTTGCAGGAACCCCTTGCTGCAAGCCAGGTTAGCAGGCTAGTTCATTGCAGTGTTAAATCCTTAACACAACTCAAAGGGACCACAGGTGGGGATTGTAATGAAAATACCTTTAAATTGTTGTAAATCGTGATTTGAGTTGCATGTTATGGGAATGGTTATTGCAAGAACCACCTAAGCCAATGGAGAACAGGCCTTACAAGAAACAGTACAAGTGCAGCAGTGACTTGACCTGAGCTAACTTTGATGCCATGTAACTCCACATGACACCAGTCCTGAGCGAACACCATAACAGACAGAGCCCAGAGTCATGGGCTAAATGAGCTCAACAGGCATTTTAGAGACATTTTACAGGGGTGGTCCATAGGCTATGATACCTGTGTATTTTATCAAAGGATGGGAAGGGTGGTGATGGTTAATGAGGTTGTATTGGATTATATGAGACCTCAGCATGACATAAATGGTATGGAACAAGACGTGGAGAATGTGCTGGTTTGGGCTGGGATAGTTATTTTTCTTCATAGTAGCTAGTATGGAGCTATTGTTTGGATCTGTGCTGGAAACAATGTTGATAACACAGGTATGTTTTAGTTACTGCTGAGGAGTGCTTATACAGCATCAAGGCCTTCTCTGGTCCTCACACCACAAACCCAGTGAGTAGGCTGGGAGTGCACAGGGAGGTGAGAGGGAACACAGTTGGGGCTGTTGATCCCAAATGACCCAAGGGATGTTCCGCACCGTGTGGCATCATGCTCAGCTCATAGAGCTGGGGGAAGAAGAAGGAAATGGGAGACATTCGGAGTGATGACATTTGACTTCATAAGTAACCGTGATGAAGCTCTGCTGTCCTGGGGATGGCTGAACATCTGCCAGAGATGGGACATGGTGAATGAATTCCTTGTTATGCTGTGCTTGAGAGCAACATTTTTTCTTTACCTATTGAACTGTCTGCATCTCAAACCATGAGTTTTCTCACTTTTACTTTGTCCTTTCCACCAGGGGGGAGTGAGCAAGTCACTGTGTGGGACTTAATAGCCAGCTGGGGTTAAACTGCCATAGCTAGATATGTAGCTAAACTTTCTTATATGGATAAAATTTGGTTAAATGAATCATGACTAGAAAGAAAAAAAGGATGACTCTGTAGAGATCTTCTATGAAGACATTTAAGTTAATTCAGCTGATACAAAACTTCTCATACCTGTTAGAGATAATAACTTATTTGGATTTCCATCCATGCACCAGGTGCTTTTTTTGTAAGAGTGATATTTGTGAAAAAGACTGATTTGGTACTTTCTATACAAGAATTTCCAATCTCCTGCCTCCTAACAAGAATTCTTAACAATTTTCTCTCCTTTGTAGCCAAGCACGTCTCTTAAAATATTTTTTGACATTAATTTATCTAATAAATTAAAATACCCCATTGAAATGCTTAACGTAGGATTATGGCCACTATTTCTTTCCTGTCTTAGCCAATAGAGGGGGAGGAACCAAAGAGTACTTCAGATCATAGAAAGATACCATGCATATTCAACCCTACCTTCTCAGGTACATAATTCTATCAAGTTTCAAGTATATTCAAGTATCAGCTAAATTTAAAACTTGGAAAACCTCACAGGAAGTGACTTCAAAATCAGTGACTTATGACCGACATTTTTTCCTACTTAATTAGGAGATCACATATTAAATTATTTGACCAAACCTTTTAACAAATCCATTTTAAAATACGTGAAATAATTTGAGAGCTGAAAACTTCATGTTTTGCAGCTATTTTCCTTCAGGTACTGAACAAAGATGTTTTTTTCAGGAGTTAATAGGATCTTTACAGTTACAGCTTCTAAGACTAACAGAATTCAAACAACAATGTTTAGTAGTCAACAGAAGCATAATAGCAGCACCAAATACCAATGATTTCAAAATTACTGAATTCTGAATACAAAATCTTTGTAAATGCTTTGTTTGGATCTACATGGCAACAGTATTTCAGTTAAGTTTATACCTAGTTTTTTGATGAGAATATTTATATATATATGCAACAGAATGATGAAATGTGAAGAAGAATTTTGCATGTTTCAGTCTATAACTGCCCAGGGGAAAAAAAAATGTTCCTTCACATCTTGAACATCTCTCAATGTATTCTAGAATATTAAGAACAAATGATTACGAATAAATCAGTAGGTGCAACATAAAAGTGAGAATTTCTCATTCAAACTAAAGCATGTTGGGCCCACACAAAAAAAGTGGAGATGGGACTTTTATTTCTCTGGGGCTTCCCCCATAGACAGTTATTCAGGAAAAATGCTTTGCCAAGATCTCACAACCCATAGCATCTTGATTTAAAGTATCATTTAATTTCATTTTATTTGATCTGTTTAACCTCAATATATTACGGTTTTGATTGATGTTTTCTGCCTCGTCCTCCTCCTCAGTCATCCCCACTTAAGGTTTAAGTTCAGAGCCCTTTTCCTTCACCATTTTCTTCCTTACACTGTTTTTGCCCTTTTAACTTTAGAACACCTTAAATATCACAGAAGTTTCAGAATTATCCTAATTCTACTGACACTTTATTAAGGTCGCAGTTTATAAAGCCTTTCTTTTTCTGTTACAAAGTCCATCTTTTATTAGGTTTAGTAAGCATTAGGCATGATCAATTAAATGCAAAATTGAAGCTGTTCTGAATAGCTTATGATTATTAAACTTCTTTTAAGTAAACAGTTCACCCAGCTGCACTACAGAAAATGTCGGATGGGAGCAGTCAGTGTGGTGTTACTGAAATTAGGCAATGGCATAACCAGTAGTGGTCACCAGAAGAAGTTGATATCTTAGAGTTCCGAGACAAATAAGCACCTAATGTTTTATGTATCTTCTTCTTCTTCATTAATGTCCACGAAGACCAAGACAGAATTTTTTCATCTCAACAAGCACATGTATTATTCCTCCAAATTGTGAGTGAAAAATTCTTCTTTCTTATTTGTAGCAATTGAGATCTATTACAGAATCACTGGAAAGTTATAAGATAGCTCACAGGATTAATTTCTTCCATGCCTGGAAAAATTTTAGGCTTCAACCACCCTCAATATAGGGCCTGAGAATTTCTGTCCCATCCAGTGATGACATGTAATATTCAAAGCATAATCTTTAATTTCAAAGAATAAGACAAAGGTCAGCACTAAATAGCCTCTCAAAACATCTTATGCATACAAAGCAGAAGGGAAATCAGGTCATAAAATGTGCTTTCAAGGTCTAGGAGGTTAAAGATTATACACACATCTAAGCCAATGCTCACAGAGCTTCTCTTCTATTTTTATTATTTTATTAAAAATAAATTTTCTGTCATGGCCCTGATCCATTAATTGTGAATGATGGCATGAGTCCATCTACTTGATTTCGAAAGTGCTATAACCCTTTAAAAATTTGATCCAGGAATGGATGCAGATTAGTCATCTTCCTACTTAATATTTCCACATTTTGTTGTGATATTCTATAAACACTTTTCATTATTCAACTTGTTTAATATCAAATAGTCATCTCCTCTGGGATGTCCCTATTTCATGAGTGGAAATATCTGAAAAAATTTAAAAAAGAAGTAGGAAAAAAATAATAGCAAATCCGTCCCAAACACCCTAATCTTGTAAGGATAAAATATGAGTCAAAACAAAGAAATTAGAGGACAGAGACAAAAAGGATCTTTGTGTGATTATTAGATCAGAAAAAATGTAATTATTTTAGAAGTCAGTCTTTCAACTGTGTGATGTCCTCTGTGTCAGATCTGGTACCTACCTGTTTGACAGTCTACGGCTGTATATGTTTTCATAAAAATAGTTTTATTCCAGCTTCACCAAGTTGTTTGCAGTTTCATCCTTGATAATTCACATTGAACTCGTTCTTCTGTTGCACCTCAAGATGTACATGTTTTCATCTCCCAGTATGTCTCCAGTATTCCCCAGACAATATTATATCTCCTTGATGTTGTTGTACAGTGAGAAAACGAAAAGTTTCTCAGTGATCCTCCTCTTTCTTGTTGAGGAGTAATAGTGGGAAAAAAATTAGAAACAGTGTCTCTGGACAGCTTCTAGAGATTACAGAAATAGAGGCTATTTCAAAGCCCAAGGAAGTCAATTAAGAGATTCATTGACTTCAACAGGCTTTGGAGCAACACATAATGAATGTAGGTTTATCTCACTATCTGATGGAGAGCCTCAGATCAATCAACATTGCAGCTGCTCAAGAGGAAAAAACTATTTGTAAATAAATGATTCACTGATTAGTTATGATACTCTCCCCAAAGCATTTAACTACTCAACTGACAGTCCACAGAACTGATTTTAAAGTGGCAAATTATAGTGGTGAGTAATTCAGGGAAACATGAGCCCTATCTCTCTCAAATATGGTCTAGAAAGCTGATTCAATAGCCCTGATGTATTCTGTTTGCATTTTTTGGTAAGACTTTTGCCTGGCCTTTCTTATTATACCATCTGAATGTTTTACAAGTCTTAATAAATTTATCCTTATAGTGTCCCTGAAGCAACCGCTACATGAACAAAGTTGCTGAAGACAACCTCTAGGCAAAAGCCTGGAAGAAAATGCTTGTCGTGGTTTAAGCCCAGCCGGCAACTTGGAACCACGCAGCCGCTCGCTCACTCCCCCCCTCTTCCTTCCTCCCCCCGCTCCCGGAGGGATGGGGAGGAGAATTGGAGGAATGTAACTCCCACGGGCTGAGATAACAGCTCTCCAGTAACTAAGGTATAATATAAACCACTGCTGCCACCAATAATAATGATAAGAGGAATAACAAGGGAAAAGGACACAACCGCTCACCACCCGCCGACCGATACCCAGCCTGACCCGAGCAGCGATCTGGGCCTTCCGGGTAACTCCCCCCAGTTTCTATACTGGGCATGACGTGCTGTGGTATGGAATACCCCTTTGGCCAGTTTGGGTCAGGTGTCCTGCCTCTGCTTCCTCCTGGCTTCCCCTCCTCTCTGGCAGAGCATGAGACTGAGAAAGTCCTTGGTCAGAGTAAACATTACTGAGCAACAACTAAAAACATCGGTGTTATCAGTGTTGTTCCCAGGCTGAAAGTCAAAAACACAGCACTGCACCAGCTACTAAGAAGGAGAAAAAATGACTGCTGTAGCTGAACCCAGGACAATGCTGCAGGCAATCCCATGCAAAAACCAGCTGTCCAGGAAAGAAAATATTCTGCCCCAGGAAAAATTGACCATGGGACAAAATTGGGAATGTCCTTGATCAGGTCAGGTTTATTGAACTATGCAGCACCAGGATTTCCTTTCTTCTTTCTAATGGATGGGTTTTTCCCAGGATTTCTCATGTCCATTTAAGAAGCCATAAAAATTTTGAAACTGTAGGCTGTAATTTTTGATGTTGTCCTCCTGAAAGGTAGATCTAATAAAATAGTTCACGGTGTTATTATGATTATTAGTATATAGTGCTTCAGCCCAATAAATATTTATTGCTATTGCTACTAAGAGGCTTTGTACTGTGTCTGCAGGGCCTCAGGAGCAAGGCTTGTCAGGCTTGCTTTGTCTGAATTTGTGTTCATTAGCGTGGTGCTTTGTCTTAGCTGCTTTAGCTGGAACAGTGTTTCTAATAACAGGTCACAGGCTAATTTGTTTTACTTTGCATTTGTATGGTACAACTGTAGTTTTTAAATAGAAAGATGTGAAAGGCATTTTTGTTCATACTGAGATTCTAAGTGTTATTCTTTTTAGTTATAATCATACCTGGACTAATAATAATTTGGATTAGACTGTTAAGTTTTTGAGTTGCACACAATAGATTTCTGGATTTATACATAAGGTGTTTTCCCTAAACAAGACCAAGGGCAAGTGGTTCAAGTTTGCATACAATGCAAAGCAAAAAACATAGCAGTTGTCCCGGGCCTTCTGGTGGCAGATGCTGTACACCTCAGAAGAGCAAGAGGTTCTCTGTCCAGAAGTTCACAAGATCAAGGTAAAATATTACTACAGGCAATTCCATAAGCAAAAAAGGAAAGAGGGACAGTATCAGAAATACAACCAGTGATTGAAATTGATTTAGCAGAGAATAAGTACTCTTTGCTGTGCATTAAATAACCTTTTATTACTAATTTATTTTTCAGCAAACATGCCCAGAGGGAGTTTCTGTACCTGGTCAGAGTCCAGCCTTTAAGGGTCTGTTCCCACTGATATCTAGATGTTTCTTGCCTTTTGGATTAGGAGTCATAAATGATGCTTAAACATCTTGCCAGTCTGGTCTTCCTCCTTTTCCAGAGCACATTGCTTAATGGACTTAGAGGAACTAAGTATTTCCCATTCTCGCACAACTTTTACACAGATCTGTAAATGGTGCAAGACAGTCATTGCACTGGGCCAGCATAGCTCTACATGATACTGGTCAATAGACTTTGCAATCCATCTTCTTGTCTTATTGTCCTGCTCATTCCCCATCAGCCAGGACATACTGATCTTCCACTGCCTGCTCATACATATTCCAGCAGCTCCCCATAAACCACACATTGAATAGTTTCTCTATTTTGCAGTCATTTGTTTGTAGATTAGCCACTCTAAAGAAATAAAGACCATCTCATTGTCCTCATTTAAATGGATGCTCAAGGCCAACTGATCATATTTTCTTCCAATTTGTAGTGCTATCTTCAATAGTATTGCTCTATTATATTCTTCTACCGCTTTGTAAAATGCATGAATGCTGTATGCGAATTTTGCTTAAACGACTGGTTAATACCTCAAGTACAAAAGCAAACAAAAGCAGAAAACCTCTGCCAATCTCAGTAAGCTTTAAATTATTCACTGTGCACAAAAATTAAGTGATGTGCCAAGCTTCTTGAAGGTAAAGCCTTCTGGTTTAGATATAATAAGTATATCCACAAATTAAAAACAAAGACAAAGATCAGAGGTGCTGAAAATTTTCAGCAGCACAGCCTTGTACCACTGTGCCAGAGATGAACTGGACACCAAGTTTCTCTATAGACTGTTTTAGTTCCAGTGTCTAGAGAGGTGTACCTGGATTAACTGGGCAGAAATTTGCCACTAAATTAGTCCTTAAAGTGTTAAGGAGGGATTGATATGAAACTTTATGAATAAAAACTTTATTGTTGCAAAATATATAAGGTTCTAATGAAGAGTACAATCATAAAAATGTTTAAAAAAAGTCTGAGTCAGAGGGGAGAGTGTGTTAACTACGATGTTTCTTAAAATTTTTATGTATCTTGAGAAACTTTTAGGTGGCATCATCTGTTGAAGACTTCTCTGGGGTTTTCTAAATTTGCAAGGAAAGACACTGGGGCTTACCACTAATACCATCATATGTATAATACATTAAAGCTTTCTTGTTAAGGATTCTTTATAGTGTACTTCAAAATTCCTTTTCCAAGGTGATTTAAAAGCGTTATAATACAAATTCAGACTCATAAAATTCTATAAGCATTCACACTAAGTCTTTTTTTACTGCTACTGAACATCAATATGCCTTATTTGAATGTAACTCCAGAAAATTATTTGTGCTTTTAAAATCGCACCCAGACCGTTCAACACAGGAGTGATTTCCTGCGTGTGTTTAAAGCAATTGCTGCATGTGGATTTGACTCGCCTCCTTGCCTGACACTAAAGAATGAATTAGCATGGTATAACTTTTACTAAAATCCCCAGACTCAGTTGACTGTCCCTAACCTTCCAGAAATTGCCTCTGCAATTCACATGGGTGTATCCAACCTTACTATAACCATTAACTTAGGTATTGATATGAGAAACAGGAACATAGCATAGCTTATTTGACACTAAACCCCACAATTCATCAGCTAGGGGAATTTCTGACAGTTGACCCAGTGAGTTACGTGCTAGCCTATCTCTTATATTACCTTTCTCCAAGTTATTTTAAATTTAAAAATGTTCTACCTTTACAAACTGCACTTGATGCAATAGGTCTAGCAGAGCTCAAAATGCAAAAGCATTTTACAAGGGGAGGGAGTAGTTATCTTGAGGTAACTAGTGGATTATTATGGTGACTAAAGAGGAATTAAGCATGTATGGATGCTGATGATTGCTATGAAAAAAATAACAAAAACCAACCATTTTTAATTACTCCTAATACGAACAAGCAGAAATCAGTATTTGCAAGTAATATGTGTACTTAGTGATTCAAAAGCTCTGTTTTCCCTGAGCAAAGGAAGGTTATAAAGAATAATGATTGAAAAGAAAAATAAGCAAAAGACTGGAATGAAATTTAAGAGTTTCTTCATGACAGTTTAGTTGTGTATTATTTTATAAGCACTGAGCAAAACAGCTATGCTTGCAAGCTCAGTGGCAGAAAAAGGGAGCAATTAGAAGAAAGAGTTGTGTAACAGAGAAACATCATTATCTAGGTGAGCAGCACTAGCTAGACTGTAATTCACACTAGAACTAATAAACATCGTCTAGACCTACACAGTGTTTCAGTGCAGCAGTTTTCCCCTTACTGAAATAACAAAGCAACCCCACTTGATATGCATGCAATGAATCCCACACTTCAGTATCCAAAATGAGATTCGGATAAATTGGCAAGATGTCAGCTAACTTCAGGTAAATCGCATTGTCAGGGTGCTATTTGTTGCAGGGATTTACTAGCCTGACTGGATGTCCCAAACCAGTGTTTTTAAGGAAACGAAGAATTTACTGTAAGAAAGAATTTAGATTCATCAGTAGCCAGTTAAACTCTGTTTCTTTCCTTTTAGCAGGGTACAAACAGCTGTGTTATCAGCACAAAAGGTGGAATCATCCATAACCTTTTTCACATGCATTAGTGGGGTATCTATAAAGATCTCTTACAAAACTTTTTAAGATATAAAGATATAAGATATGAAATAAACACTTGAAAATATAGGGAAATGCTTCCCAGCAAAAGGAAATATTTACTTATTTAAACTTTCACTCTTACCCATTACCTCTTCAGACCCACTGCTCTATTCTTCATCTAACTGAACGAAATCATGCATGAAATAGTGTTCTATTTAGTTTAATGGTTAACAGAACCTGAATGGCTACCTGCAGTGCATTAGCTTACTTCTGAAAGACTCAGTAATTTTTAATACAGCGCAGAACTGTATAGTGTATAACCTCAGTGAATAGGCCAGACTTATTTCCATTATCAGCAAATATATTCTAGAAAACTGTTCCATAATATTCATTCTTCTATAATTTCATCTTTTACAAAAGAATCCTAAAAATCAGGCTCCCAAAGCTCCACATTCTCTGGTCTTATTATTAAATATTACCTCTGCTAGTAAGAAAATCTTAATGTTATTTCACGTTTCATCATCACTTCCTTTGAAAGAATAACAGCTTTTATCACCATTTGCCCAGTTATAAGCAAATATGTCTTTTTCTGAGATGCCTCTTGATAATACACCTTCCTTAAATAGTGCACTTTGCTTAATTACATTGCTGTTAAGGATACTTTCTTTAAAGATATTCAGGGAATTTAAAGAAAATGTCATCTGTACGCTTTATCAACCTCACATTTAAAACGAAAGCAAAAAAAACCAAGATCAGTAATAGCATTGTACCTGTATAAATACTTGAATTTTTCATTTTTCTTGCAATCCAACTAGAAAGAAAAGGTGTTGAAGCAGAACATTGCTGTACAAAGTGTTGTAGAAACAGCTTAGCAAGAAGATTTCTCCCTACTGAGTCTGTATAATAACAGATATGCATGTAGCAATTGCATCAATATCTATGAGCTTTGTTTGTTGAAACACATCGGGAAACATAATGGAATTCCAGAAAATTCTGTTTTCCAATGTAAATTTTTTTTTTTTAATTTTTTCTTAATTTTAAATGACTGGGATTTTAGAAGTGGGACAGAATCATCTCTGTGGGATTCTATGGAGTAAGACAGCATTACGATGTATAAATACATGCATCCCAGGACATGTCTTGTTCTTCTAATTCCAAATATGTTTCTACATATTCATATTCATATCAAGTGTTCCTCAACATAGTTAGCCCTGCTGACTCTCTGTCCACTACCAGTGCAGAAATCCCAGAGCTAACACTGAAAGGAAGGTTTTCTTTTCTACAAGCCAATTATCCTTATATTATAGTTATACTGATTATAGTTATATAGTTATACATAGTTATATATATATAGTTATATGTATATAGTTATATATATATATAGTTATCCTTAGTTATACTGATGTAGCTATACTGCTTTTGGAATCGGACTTAATGTCTTCGTATAATCTTTAACACTTTTTTGGCCATCTCTTAAAGTGTGAAGAGTTTTACCACAAACTTCAGATTTCGTTTTGTTGCCCAAAACACTAAGGGGACCTAGGAACATTTGGAATACCCTCAGTTATCCAAAACATCCAGATGGCACTGGCAAATCTCACACAGGACCTGAGGGAGATTGTGCACATCTGGAGAGCAGAGAACTTCCTGGGCTATCTCAGATCTTACAAGATGTCTAGGTAAGAGTTACTGAATAAAGTCCTTAACATTTACACTTCAGGAGCTGCTTGCATGTTCTGTTATGGGTGTAGAAAGGAATTCTAGAAAACAATAACCACGGGACCCATCCTACTGCAGTTTTTAATCATTTGTTTTAATTCATTTGTTTTAACCAGGGCTGATAAGACTTCAGCTTTTAAATCCTGTGAAAGTGCAATGAAAGAAACTCTGCTTTTTTCTTTCTTCTATTGCAGACAGTGTATTTATCCTTCTCTTCAATCCTTCCCTCTGAAATAGACATTCAGCTTCTTTTGAAATGAAGTGGGCTTAGCTTGAAGGTTGATACCTGACCTCTTCAAAATTATTTAAGAAGCCCCAGGGCTTACTTGTTCATTTTTTGACTTTCAGCTACAGACAACTGGAAGATGACCTATGTGACTGTACTATCTCTATTATTCCTACCTCTATCTATATAGAATTTTATTGCCATATGATATAAAGACTTTAAAATCTTCTTAAAAAAAATACTTAAGCCTATCTTCATCCATCTTAGTTTGATTCATTCCACCTTCACTTGGCAACTAGACCTCTAATATAGATCTCAATTAGATTCCCAAAGTGTATGGACCCAGGACTGAGAGCCAGATTCCAGCAAGTGTTTGGTAAGAACAGGATAACTGGCTTCAAATGTATTTAAAAATGCAGTAGTGAGAAAGTGTATAATACTTGCTCTACATCCAAAGTAGAACAGCTGAGAGATAAAGTTTCAACCACAGAGAGGTTTGTCTTTTTAACAACAAGTGGGTCACTGGAGCTCTACAGAGGTTACTGAACAGGATTCTTGTACTGGAAGACTTGGCAGGAAGTATGGAAAACATCCTGCTAAAGCAGGAAGTTGAATGAGATTTATTTTTTGTAAGTCTCTGCCACCCTTTTAAGTCAATATCAAACTATATTTTAACTCATGAATTGCTTCTCTGTGAGAAATAGGTTTATACTTAAAGTGAAGTATCTTGGCATCTGAATGACCTTTCACAGTTTGGCCTTAAGAATTCAATTCAGAGGCTAGAAAAACATTTACATCCAGATATTATGAGTTGGTTAAATCTAATACTTTTTAAACAAATAAAAAGTATATTGATACATGACACCCTTGACAGAAATTCAGGAATATTTCTTGGAAAAAAGAAAAAAAATAAATTAATCTATAGTTTACCATTAAGTAAACAAAACCTTTCGATTTCCTTTCTTCTGCTTATCTGCATCTGACCTTGAGTGTCTTTTATACCTGACAAGGAATGAATATTTTTCATCTACTCTAACTCTCATTTCTCACACTCACGATTGGGGAGGGAGCTATAATAAACATGAACATTTAATCAATAGCCTTGTATGAACCAAACAGTAAAGTGCAGACTGAATAATGAAGAAATACAGTTCTTACTCTTGTCGCATCTTTAATTAGAGTTTTACTACATGACGCAAATTGCTTCAGTCCTGTGATATTACCTAAGATGTTTAAATGTTCTACAAAACTATTGATTTTGTTTTGAATGTCAGATCTTCCACTCGGCAGCTTTTTCCATGGAACGAATGGGTTACACTTGGAATTCTAATTAAGCTGCATTTCTCAAATGAGAAGTAGACAAACAGCAGTATAAGTATGCAATTATTGGACTATAGTTATCAGCCTTCATGTGGTCAAAATGACCACAATTTTGAGCATTGTATAGCACATGATTTGCTTTGAATGAGAGCTTTTACAAAGATGAATGTCTTTATCCTCAATGTGTAATTTATCATCTTGAAAAAGATTGGCTAAATAGTTCAGATGGTACAAAATTTTTATTTTTTGTTTAAATGCATTTGGTGACTTAGCACTGAGAAGTATTAACCTTTGGAGAAATCAATTATGTTCTCATCTTGTCTAGTTAGGAAAAATGCACACATGCAAGAAAAGCTCCACAGAAACCTGATAGATTTAATCAACAGTGAACCCATCCCTCACTCTAAACTAAGCTTTTGTCATCCATGCAATGCAGTAGATGGGCTATGGCAAGGGCAGTTTAGCAAATGGAGCTGATAAGAAAAGAATGTCACTGAAGAGCTAGAGGAAAATACCTCATCTGTTTGCCATGATCAGTTAGTAGCTGATACTCAGCACTTATTCTTCATTGTATATTGAGCTTCTTGTGTCACTTCTGAGTACATTGTCTTTGCAGAACTTCTGAGAATGTACAAGCTGTACTGGTTAGAAACTTCTGTCTCACATTCATTAATAAGACATATACCATTTTAACTGAATTTTTAATTCTTTCATCATCTAAAGGTATAAGCTTCAGATTTATGTTCAGGTCTATTCCTATGAACTTCTTTGTGTGTGTGTGTGATTTTTAACTTCTTCCACCACATACACCAAAACTTACATTGTCCCTTCACTGGTCTTATTGATGATACGATCCAAAGAAAGAAAGAAGACAGCCTTTACCAAGACATGACTAGTCCAAAATTGTTTCCTAAATCAAGTTGACAAGAAACATAAGCAATCCAATAGTCTAGCAGGCTCTATTAATAAATGTTTATGGCATGTCCAAGGTTTAGTTTCTGAAGAAACTAAATATAACTGAATATAACTGATACAATGTTTTCTAAATGTTGAAAGAGATTTTAAAATCCATGCTCCAGAGATTAAAAAAAAATAAAATTATTAAATCCTTCAATTACTCACATGCTCTTAACTCTGAATTGTGCCAGATTTTCTCTCTCTCACACACATACATACACACACACAGAGAAATATGCACACAGAGCTAAGGGACAATCTCTCTGTTTGCAGTATCTGCCACATAAGGAATTAAATCACAAAAAACCTTTGACCTCTTAGTAAGCCATTTCAGATATTCAGCCAAATATTACCTGTTGTGAGTTCATTATAGTCTCCATAGTTACTGTTAATTAAAACTCTGTGATACATCAATGTCCTGACCTGGTTGTTACATTCACTACACAATAAGGAATACCACACTGTAGATGTATGGGAGTGAAAATAAGACATTCCAGAGAATACAGGGTAACTAACTCTAGTATTGGTACTTAACAGAAATCAGGGAAGGGGAAAATGTGAGCTTGTTTTCAGAAAATGTAGTAGGCCTCACTACTGCATAAACAATGTAAAAAATTCCTTTGTAATAAGGAATTTTTCTTCAACTCATCTTTTTTGGGGTTTGTGGTATTAATGAGCTATAAGATTAATATTCCTTACAAAATATTAGTATTCCTCAGAAATAAATATCTTTAAGTTTTTTATGTTAAAGCCATTTCTAAGCACTGTTTTTTTTCTTAAACAGCTTTTTCACCACCTAGCTTTCTAATATATTGTTAAAATTTCACAATAAGGCTAGTAGAATACCTAACCAGATGAGAACACTGAGACCATCTATTTAAATTATTTACCTAGCCCTGAATCCTGTAAATTCTGTAACTCCCCTTCTCAGACTAAATCACATTGACTTTTAGAGAGCTGAAAAACAGAGCAATGAGCACCAGGCCCATGGACAGTAGCAGAAGCCATGTAGTGAGCCAGGAGAGTATAGGAAGTGCTACAGTAACCTCAGAGCACAAAACTGTAGTGCAAGATTCACTATATCTTTTATTTCAGAGCATATCCTAAAGAAAACTTGTAAATTGGAAATAAGAATTATTCTCTGTTTATGAATAACCTATTATTCTGACCTTTTTGTTTGAAGTCAGTACTTGCTCCAGGGTGATTCAACGCTATGCTTTGGCTTTGATGTACAATCTTAAAAGCACCATTACAGGAATTTACTGGAAGGGAATACCTTGTTGCCATGGATACTAGTGCATCACTTGAAATTGTGATATAGCTGGATTTCATCACCATGACACTAATTTTCTCCAGTGCAGCAACGGAGGGACTAGACAATAACTGTAGTAGATGCAGCAGGGTTGCATTTCCTTCTGTTTACTTCTTAAAGTTAGTGTAGGTGAAACTATGGCTGTAAGGACAAATCTGAAAGCCAAAGAGTACCATGCCATCAATTATGGGTGTGGGAAAAGAAAGAGTATTTTTGGCTTTGTTTCTTACTAGGGACTTCCTGTAGGAAATCTGCTGTCAAGCTTACCGTGTCTCCACTGCTATGAGGTAATGGCAGTCAAATTAAGTGCTTTCCTGGTGACTGCTAAGCCCTAACTCAGCACTCACTGAGCTTTCTCAACTGAACACAGTGTGGTGAGTTACGATGCGAGCAACATTTCCAAGCCTCTTGGGATATGTCTTTATTACAGATAGGGCAAGGTAAACAGGTTTTGCACCAAAGAGAGGGAAGCATCTGTACAACTTTGTATCCCCAGCAGTTCACATACAGCAAACTTCGAGCAGAAAGTGCAATGACATTGGCATTGTGTTTGGAAATTATCTGTAGTTGAAGATTCATCATGACCCAATCCAGCTCAGTTGTCACTATACCTGCTGTACAGATGTGTGCTGAGGCAGTTGTAAGGTCCCAGATATAAGATAGACTTTTGGAGAAACGTACAGCAAATGAGTGTGAGATTGGTTTTCAGCTGGGCTGAATAGAAAGGAAGAGTTTCATACTAGTACTTATCTTCATACCTCTTCAGACTACAAGCTAAACATTTAAAAGTTCATCAAAAAGAAACTTTCTACAACCTTCTGGTTGATGGATTTAAGGGGATAAACCATCCTGAATTCTTCATTCATCTGATTAGGTGGTCCTGTCAGTCATGCTGTCATCATCAGTCAGCACATATGAAGGATTCCAAATGGAGTATCTTATGTTGTTTTGCCTTCCTCACCTAACTCGAACATCTAAGTCATCTCACCTGAAGTATAATGAAGGAAGGAGGAGGATTCAACTGTAGGTTCAAGAACCTTTCAGAAATTTAAAATAGGTATATCTGCATCTGAGTCCCACTGTAAGAGCAGGATTCACTTTCTCACAGATAGAAATCTAGTATCGTCAGGAGTATCTTCTTATTGAGACATAGCTTGCAGATACAAGACAGGTTGTACTGAAAAAAAGAACAGTTGAAGAGGGAGGTGGGCATTCAGCAAAATGCACAATTAATAGACATGCAGTGAATAACTCCTGAAATTTGACCCAAGGTCATAATCTCATTTCAATGTGTCCTCAAATGAGAGCTACCGATACCTTCAGTGTGTTGTTAGTTGCCTGAGACAACTGTATTAGGTTAGGATGAAGTGTGTTTGGAACATTTCTTTTTCAGCACTGACAATTGAAAGGAACTTAAATACTTAGGCTGGTTACTTTCAGGTAAATAAAACCTAGATGATCCTGTCCTCAGTGTTTTGGTTTCATAAAAATAAAGACTTTTCAAAATATTTTAAATATCTGGGGAAGGAAAAAAAAAAAGGGGGAGGACCAGCTTAATCTGTTATATTTTTAGCATCATTATTACCTTGGAGTAGTCACAGTTATTTCCAATTCACACAATGTTGGTAGAATGGATGAGTGGTAAAGTCTCCTGTGAACTCCCTTCTTAATCTTTACTTTTAGCTGCCAGATGTTGTAAAAAAGTAAGGATAATTGTGTCTCAGAAGTTGCTAAGCATGTATTTATATAAATTTGTCACTATTAAGAAAGTTTGGTCTATTGCATTCATAATGCACAAATTCCAAAATGACTGATGTGTGAATGGTTTTTTGTCAGAAATTTGCTTCAATTCTACTTCTAATTGCAATAGATGAAATTTAAATCTACATTTTCTTTCTGCTTCTAGCACATATATTTCCTATTTTGGTAATTCTATAGTGGGAGATTTCTTCCCTCCCCAGGACATGCTTGTCCTGAATATTTGGAAGACCTTGTAGCTCCACATGACACCAGAAGCAGCTTTCAGAAATACCTGAAAGGTCACATTAGATGGTCGTGATCAGATCAGATCAGATACAATGTTTGAAATTATAGTCAAGTTTTACAATCAAATTATTTTTTTGCACGCATTCATGATCTTCGTTTTAAATAAGGTTAATTGTACATGCTCTAGACAAATTTGAACCCATAAAAGTCAAGTTCAGTTAAAAATACTAGCTTGTAAAACTGTTGTGGTGTCAAAAGTTTAAAGAGTAATTTTTATGATGATTTCTCTCTTTAAGGTAAGCGGGTTTTTCTCTTCTGCTTCCAAAATTTAGGTGAGATTTACCAAAAGAGCTTAACATTTCAAAGTAATTCTGTATTTAAACATATCCACCCCCTTCCACTTAAGGTGCAATGTATTTTTCCTACAGAAATGACTAAAGAGAAAGTTGGGTCTTGGTTTTTAACTTTAGTTAACCTATGTTACACAGTTATCATCACCCACAATGAGAAGCATTGATTTTAATTTGTCCCATAGCAAAGCCCTATGTGAGATTTTGAAATTAATTCCTGCCTTCCCCCACATGGTAGCAGTTCAAATTTCTCTAGTTTTCTCTTTCTCTCTCTCTCCTGGAATAGGAATTTCTGATTTAAGTAGTGACTATTTGACACATAAATGCCACGAAGATCCTAACGTCATTGATTCTCAGTCTTGCTATTTAACTACATCTGTGACAATTAATTTCATTTATATATAAAGCTACAAATATGTTTTTAATTAAAAATGTTAGCATCACCTAAATTTTACATACTATTCATCTTGCCTGTAATTTCTATGGACACGTGGTGGTAGAGATTGTAATTAAAATGCTTACTTTTTATGAACATTGTCAAATTTAGGTTGCTAAAGTGGCTTTTATGAATAAAAGATTTTTTTTTTAATTAAGAAGATTTTAGCAGTAAAGTTTTTCCAAAATATCAAGAAATTATGTAAACTTTATTAAAAATAAGGTAACTTAATGAAGAACTTTGATAGCCTAACGAGATCTTTTTCTTAATTTGCAGTAGCCTACAAGGCTACATTAATATGTTATTTTTATGAGAGTTTAGTCTTCCAGACATGCTGCAAGTTCTTTGTCATATTTTAGCACTTCTCTCTCTCTCTTCAAAATTTGGCAGATCACAATACAACGAGGATGAACAAACATCGATGGAGACAGAACAGAGGAGATGCTGATTCCTGGAAATCGTTCAAACCTCAAAAAAGGGTCAGGTTCAGGGTGCTCATTTCCTCAATTAAAAATCTAGTCAATCAATCTCAATGTCTCTCTCTCATTCACATCAGAGTGCCAATCCATGTCAGACCAAATCCTCATCTGTTTTTACAACTACATAATTGAAATCTGAATCTACTGCTGTATGAATGTTAAGGCACCATTTTCGTGGTTATTCATAGTCCCTAAGTTCTGATCTTCTACACAATGGTTTAAGAAATTCAGTCAAACAGTGAAAAATTAGGCTTCTTTTGAGTTCATCTGGTGAGCAGAGAAAGCTTTCGGTTTTACAGAAAAGGCAAAAAATAAGAATAGTAATCTGTTCTTTTGTCAAAGTGGTGATACAGAGCCAAGCTCTATGGGGTTGCCGACTGGATTTATTATATGTCACACAGATCAAAAGTAAGCGTAGGCAGCTAAAGAGTCTTGATACCCAGCTGGGTAGGATGGTTTGTGAGCGTAACAGACACTGACTGTGCTACAGCACAATACTTCTGCTTGCCAAGTTAATTAAGTTAGGATTGAATGCCCATGGATAGCAGATAATAATATCAGCCACATACAAAGGATATGTGATATTCTAGATTAGGTTTATAAGAACTGCTTTGTCTCTCTGACAGGGAGACAAAAATGTGCTGCAGTTTAACTCCAAGAGATGGGACTCCTGCCATATTCAAGAACATGCTTTAGTTTGTATTTTTCCCCTTTATTATTTCTGTTTCCTATTTAATAAAAACCCACACCTTTAAGATATATGCAAAAGGAAACAGCAGAAAAGGTAACAAGCCCAGGAAACCACCAGAGGTGAACTTTTCAACTCACAGCAACATCTCAAGGCAGGCTGTAAATAGGATTACATTTATTAGACTGCTGCCTGCTACAGTTGTTCTTGTTAAGGGCCTGTCACTTTGCCAGTTGTGCTCAGCAGAGTGATGAGCAGCCCAAGCCTTGGGGACTCAGAGCTGGACCCCTACTGTCACCCGTCACTCAGGTGGAAACATCCCTTTGAGTCAATAACAGTGTCTGTCCAAAGCATAAAACAGGATTGCAGTGTGCTTTAGAGAAGATGAGCAGGTCCTGGGATTATCTTTCAGAAGAAACATGGGTCATCAGTAGAGGGCCAAGTGACCCACCAGAAGCCTCCTCTCCACCATAGATGTGCCTCCAATGGATCAAGGCTTGTACCAGCAAGAAACCATGTTGGCCACATTGGTGGTTAAGCCCTTCTCTGATTCAGAGATTTTACTTGCTCTCACGTCCCAGTCCAGTACCAGAATCACAAAAGACTTAAATAACGCAATGCTCTTATTTAGCTGAGTCTTAAAAAGAAATAATCAAGCTTTCAGATAAGATCTCAAGTGTTTCCAAGGTCTAGACCACTGCAATGAGAGGTGCAGTGCAAAGGTCAAACCATTCTGAGGGAGGCACAAGGATTATGGCAGTATCTGCACTTCAAGTTTATGGATTTAAAGAACATTGGAAGATGTCCCTGCCCAAGGCAGAGGGATTGGACTAGATGATCTTTAAGGTCTCTTCCAACCTAAACCTTTTTATGATTCTGTGAATAAGGAAACCGTAATAGGGAAAGCTTCCTGGAAAGACCAAGAGTTGCAGCAATTTTTTGTTGGTTGTACCTGTTCCTATAGCTCATAGCCAGTGGATGTAGAACCTGACACCTGCAAGTCAACCTGAGATCCCAGAGAGGAGAAAGCTCCTGTGGAATTATCAGTTCTCCCCAGTGGAATTTGAAATATATGTATCTATTCACACACACACATATATACATGCACACACATATATGTGTATGTTTAAGAACTTGCAGCTCCAGTTTCTCCAAGCATCTCAAGATTTTGCTCAAGATGGTAAGATCCCACAGTACAGGAGGCTAGAAGTCTTGCTGAGGTGCTCATCTTATGCATTTTACTGTATCTACGCAATCCTCCATTTCACAGGAGGGTTTGAATGCTGAAGTAAACATTCAAGCTGCGTCATCTAAAATGTTTTAAAAGTATGAGGTAAGCTGAATTTCCAGGTACAACATGAAAAAAGAAGTAAGCTGGAAAATTGTGGGTCAGACAGAAGTAAAGACCCATCAGTCAGTTTTTCCTTATGTGCTTGTCTCTGACACTGCAAAGGCATATATGTACTTGAATCAGGGATGAGCACAGGTTTAAACACTTTCCAGAAGTATATACACTTTTGGGTTGATATGTTGTTAATTTTGATTAACTTTAATAAAGTATTACTAAATTGGATGGGTTTATAAAAGTATTTAGTCCGGAAACATCTTGCAGGATACCCTTGCAGCAATACATTTCAAATACTTTTTATTTCCTTTCTCAAAGAGGTATATAGGAGTGCACAACTCAAAATACACAAAGAAAAAGCCATTAAAAATATATCGTAAAAACTATTATGTTTCATGATCTGATTATACTTATTCTGTTTCAGGACAAACATGTTATTTGGAAAATTACAGTCTTAGTCCAGTCACCTTCTTGAGAAAATTCCTATTTATATTCCTGACTGGCATCGCCTGTTTCTCCAAGTGATTTTGCTCAGTTTGCATGCTACAAATCATCATCTGGACAGAAGATGACCAGGTCCAAATTCATTCCTGATTTATGTCCACCAATGCAGAAAAGGGTAGAGAAAATCCATTAAAAACAAGGTTAAAAAGGAAAAAAATGGAAACATTAAAAAAAGGAAAGAGGCACAGCATGAGCTGGGTGGAAGATAAATGCCAATGACCTGATCGTCATTTACATTAAGGCAAAATCAAGAAGCTGTAAATAAGAACACATGACAGTCTGTGCTTCTGTTTATTTCTGGCTAAAAATTTGCTGGGGTTTTGTTTGGGGTAGAGTGGGTTCTTATTTGCTCTGCATTAACATGCGCTGGTTTTTTGGAGGACTAGGTGAAAGGTTCAGTGTCAAACTGATTTTACAAATCCTCCAGCTCTCTGGGATTCTCTTATCTCTGAAAAGATCTGTTTATCTCTTCATCACAGGCCTTCCAATCACTGGCTATTATGTGGGGGTCAAGCTCACTCTGAGAAAGGAAACTGTGCTAAAATAAGATGTATAAGAGATTAACCAGCTCAGGTTAATTGTGTTTTCATTTTCTTAAGAAATTATCAGTGCTGTAAAATAAATCCCATTATATTTTGCAGTTATTAAAAGAAAATGGGGCACTGCATAACAGCGACAGCCATTATCATCAGATCTGAAAATAAGAACAGAAGAGCAATTCTTTCCAGTTGGAAGCATAACCAAGTAGCTGCATTTGACACTGTTTCTATGAACTCCCTGCTATTTGTTCATCTTCTTTTTCTGTTACTATTCAGCAAGTGATCTTGTCACTCTTGCTTACAATGTCAACAAGAAGACATCTCTGTGCCTGTTGAAACTACTGTTCCTGTGAGCTTTCCTTTCCAGACCTCGTAACATCTGTTTTGTAACTGTAGGTCATAGACAAGCTAGCTTCCTTATGTGAAATAGTCTTTCTGTGTTGATAACTGAAAGCACAGAGCAAGCTAATCACTGGCCTAGTTAAGATAAGGGATGAGGCAGAGGCAAGAGGGGAGGGTAATAATAAAATAAAATTGACATCTATCTCCTTAGCATGCCTTAGTGCTTTGGATCAGTATCTTCCTCATGTTTGAGTCTGTACACAACTAAATACACTCTTTGAATGAAGCAGTTTTGTTTTACACATTGTTGTGTATCAGAAGTACTCAAACAGGGGTCACAGGACATTCCCTCAAGTTGTGCCTTACCAATAAGAGGAGGCATGTACAGCCATGTTGAATTACTGGTATTCTGCCTTACTGGAGAGCTGAAAACACATGGTTTTGTGGCTTGGGCTGATTTTGTTTTATTAATCACTTGAGCTGCAACCCACTAACTAGGTCATTCCCAAAAAAACACTGCCAGTTCCCAAGGTACTCCACTAAGATCACTAGTGGCACCTTATGTCACTTCATAAGATGAATCACTATGTTATCCTTTGCATTGTACTAACCACCATAAAATACATATTTAGTGCTACTTAAACAGCTGTAAGACATGCTGGGGAGGAGGCTGTGCAATCCTCATTATGGTGACTGAGTGTTTGCAACAGCAATCCTTTCGGCTATAATGGATTTCCTCATGCGAATGAAGGCTCTTCAAGGTAAAGGAAGTATCCAGCAATCAAGAGCCTTTAATTTCCATTGTCCACATTAAAATGAAACAAAGGGAAAAAAAAAATCCTGCATGGGAGAAATAAACAAACAAACAAGGTGTCAATTGGAACACCAAAGCCTGCCTCTAAGCAGCAAAAGCTGTGCAATCACTATGTGCTTTCCATTTTGCAGAAGATAAAACAGGAACCAATTTGGAATCGATATTAGCTCAATCTTGATTGATCTTTCTTACCTCTAATCTTCCCACTTCAGTCACCCAAAGGACTCTTTACAGGGGATACTAGAGAAGGATGCTTCCAGATCTTAAGCCATCTGAATAATTTTCAGACCAAGTCCATTGGTCGTCATATATTGCCCAAGGAGTCTAGAGTGAGTAGTTTTGTCATTTACTTAACTCCCATGTTTTCCCAGAAGGAACTGAGGGTATTACAAAGCTGAAAGAACCTAACTCAAATGTTTTTCTATCCATAAATGATCCTCTGTGAAAATGTATGTTATTTTATTCTTTAGCCTGAAGTGAATGGAAATATATATTGGAATTAGAAACTGAAGTCTTATACATAGTCATGATTAAATAGGATTTTTCACAGTTGTACAAAAAATAGGACATGATCTTCAAAATTTATTCTTACTGTCTGATAAAAGACAATGGTTTTGGACTTCAAAATACCAGGGAAAAGAATTGGTGAACAAGGAAATGCTTTGATTGTCCTTTTTCCACTTTGCTTCTGAGAAAAATCTAGTATTTCAAATAATTTTCAGCGGCTTACCTCTTCCAAAGCATTTTATCACATTAGACACTGGGAGACTTCAAAATAAGCACTATTTCATAATGGAGATAAAGTAGTAAGTGAATAATCTGTAGCTCGGATTATTCTCATTGCTAAAGTCAGCCACTTCATATTTTTTTCGAATTTGGAAAAAACACTATAAAAGGTCCTTTGTGTTTTTACTAGTAGTAAGAGTTAAATAAATGGTAGTAGTTGACTAAATAGTGTACATGATTAAGCATAGTTTTAATTAGTTCTACTAGGAAAACCTGAGCTTGATTCTTCCCTCTGCATATTACTTTGTCATTTGTATCTCTGACAGTGCTTATGCCTTCCTGCAAGAGAGGCCCTCATCTATTAAATGGGGGTAATAATTTTTTCCTAGAAGAAAAGAACTGAGTGTCAGGAACTGAGTTTAGGTTCTGTTGTAATGTGACTGCACAGCAAAGCCCAAAATTCCTAATGATTTTTTATCAAAGACTTATGTATAAGGTTTTTAATCATAGAATCATAGAATAGTTAGATTTGGAAGGGACCTTAAAGCTCATCCAGTTCCAACCACCCTTCCATGGGCAGGGACACCTTCCACTAGACCAGGTTGCTCCAAGCTCCATCCACCCTGTATTATTGCTGTTACCTCACCCTCTAATGGCACAGTTACCTATATTTTGAAATATGAAGTCATTTCATTGTCTAAATCGGAATTTGAAATGGTCGGGTTTTTTTCAGTGTTTTTTATCAACGGTTTCCTAGATAGAAACAAAGCCCACCTAAATGGGAAAGGTTTTTTTTTTTTTCCCCAAGATTGTTTGTGACATTTTGTCTTCCAGTAGAGCAACTGCTTTCTTCTAATCTTTCATTTTGAAGTGGCACATAGTTGGAAAAACAACATTTATTTGGCTAGAAATCTAAAATGTACAAATTACACCTGACCTTCTGCCCCCTGATGGGGAAGTGGTTGGGTTCTATTCCCACCCACCCAAGAAAAAAACAAACCCTAAAGTATTACTCATTTTTATAGCCAGAAAGAGCATTTCTTATAACTAGGCTAAAGCTAACCAATTGTGAAAAATGACACTGAACATGACTGAAAGATAAATTCTCCTGGGAACAGAAACAGAAAAAGACAAAGAAAGAAGATTAAAAAAAGTATATAGGAACTTTTCATTTCATGTATTTCTATTCTTTCATGGCCTGGAGCTACAAAGCAATGCTTACATTTCAACAGAGAATAGAGGATGGACTGCTTAAGCTAAATATCAGTTTTTACTGGCTTTAGGGGCCAGCAGTTATAGTTGCCCATAAATGTTTTCTAATAGGCAGGCTTATAAATCCAGGTGACAACCTTCCACTTTCAGCAGCTGTAGTAACAGGCCACACGTGGACTGGGGTTTGAAGTGCAAACAGGGTTTTGGACAGAGTTCAAAATCACCCTGTTGCTTAAGTAATTGCAACAAGGTGATTTTGAATTTTATTTCTTTTCCTGTATTTCAATATTAGTCAAAGAAAATGCATTCTTAATGGAAATACTTTGTTTCTTCTAAGTGTTTTATAACGAGAGGTAACAAAGGACTTATGAAAGCATTTGTATATAACCCTCCCTTAATATTATTTATGCCCAAAGTGTCAAATTTGAGTACTTGAACTCACGCAGCTATGCCTGTACTCATGCATGTTTGCAAATCAACCTGAACTTCAGAGTGACTTACAGGGCATTGTCAGGGAACAACTTGAAAAGTGTCTCCAAAATGAACACTGTGGCCAAGACTCGATGTGGCTATCAGGTGTTGCATGGTGACATCAAACTACTCACTCTCTGAAGTATATCTCAGTCTCTTTAATAAGTATAGACTCCATACCAGGACCTACTGGGCTTCTCCTAAATTACCAGTCCATTTCTGACCATGACTAGGCTGTGCTACAAACCCCAATCTTTCCAACATTAAAAAGAAGGGGAGAAGAATCTGAGCGAGATTGATAGTTTGGGCATGGGACTCAACCAGAAAGTCATAATACAGATGTGCATAGGACTACTATCAAAGATACTGGTCCAGTGAAACCATGGAAATGCCTTCATGCTGAAGACATGTGGGGAGATAACAACACAGACGAATAACATTTTTCTTTGTATAAGCTCCTTTCCTTTTCTATTTATAGATTTTTTCTACTTCTTTCAGGTAAATTTCATTTCCAATTTGGGGCAATATTAGCCTAATCTTTACCCAGTTGGCCACTTTTTGTTTCTCCCTTGCAGGGGAGAGAGGCTGAGTTTACTGAAAGTCAGCTGAAATTGAAATCCATCATTAGGCTTTTCTATCAGGTTGACGCATTTTTGTCAGTGACTGAGTGTCTTCTGCTGTTACTATAGCAATTCTGCCTATATTTACAAAAGGTAGGCACAAATTACTTCATTCCCTGCCTATTACTGAGTTTGTTATTGGTTGAAACATACAGGTTAACAAAGACAAGAGAAAAGGTAAAGAAGAGCAAATCTCTAAAGACTCAGATATTTCTGAAAAAAAAAAAAAAGCATTACTTTCTGCAGATTAAATAAACTAATGACTCGGTGTTGTGCTTAGGTGTTTTAAGACTATCAGGGCACCTACTAGAAGGGAAGGTGTCTACTTATTGCTAATCATCTTCACCAGTGAAGGGACTGTCTGTGGGCATAATTGGTGGCTGATCTATCCAGCTTGTCTACATGGCAATTGTAGCACTTTTTTCTTACTGTTTCTCAGTGTGATAAATGCTCCATCCCTGGCAGTGTTCAAGGCCAGGTTGGACAGAGCCTTGGGCAACATGGTCTAGGGTGAGGTGTCCCTGCCCATGGCAGACGGGTTGGAACTCGATGATTTTAAGGTCCTTTCCAACCCTAACTATTCTATGATTCTGTGATTGTATGCTGGCTGCAGCAGTATTCAGAAATGTTCCTTCTGAAGCCTGGTGTCTTATTATTTATTCAATTTCTGTTCATTTTGCTTTAGTCTGTAGTTCATATGGTCTTTTTCCTTGTCCTAGGTTGCCCTTTTGTATAAGGCCCCTTTTTCCTGTGGTCCTTTCCACATTTTTTTGTTGGTTCTTTTTTCCTCTGCTTCCTTGTGTGTGTACATATGCTACCAACCATTAAGCCTTTATTTCTTCCTGAGAATTGTTTTGTAGCCCATAATGTCTTATTGAATGATACAGCTTAGTACTGAATTCAGTCATAGAAAAACTAAAACTTAATTATTTCAGCCATCAGCTGGATAGTTAGATGGGAACCCAACAGTTACCAACAGTGAAGACTTTGCAATAACTCTTGCAGCCACTTCAGAAGTGACACTAATGGCTCTAAAAGATTTGGTGATTTTGGTCTATCAACACTGTATTTCAGTTGAAGAGGGAGCAAGCCATAATAATGACAAGCAGATTACAGCTAAGAATTTGCTGAAGAACAGGGGTAAATAGAATAAAAAATATAGAAAGCAGAGTGAAAATTTTGTTGCCTGAAATACTGAAAGCAAACTGGCCTATATGAATAGCACCAGTTATTTTGTCTAGCTGGTGCTATTCATATAGGAAGTTCAAGAATAGGGATACATTAACTTTCAACATACATAAATATACAAAGTATATCCAATTGGAAAGGAATTTTTTTCTTCTTTCTTCTTCATGAAAACAACATATGTAGTCCTGCATTCAAGACACACCCAGAACTCCTCATTACTGGTTCCAACTAATTTTCTTCTGTAGTTGTCTGTTAACTGGGTGTGCAGCGCTCAGTGATTTAGATACCTCTCTAGTCTTCAGTCACAGTCTGTTGATAAGTATTTCTGTCTTGTGCTTAGGGATCTCTGTTCTAGCTTTTCCCCCTCTACTACCCATGCACAGTCAATGTGCAGTGTTGAATGCATTATGTAATAAACATCAAATGATCATTAATTGACCCCTAACTGACTCATCTCAGCATTTCTCATGCAGAAAATGAAAAGTCAGCCCAGTGTTGCTCTGCTGCCAGAATGCTCATCTTCAGGTCTTATTTCCTTGCTCTGCAGAACCCACACACTGTGAGCTGACCTTCTGTAATCATTCCTCCTCCTCAAGGATAGTGCCGGCAGCACGTGGGATGCTTCTTGACTAAAACATCTCCAAATTAATTCTTTGTTATTTGCTCCAGCACTTTCTTCATTACTCTTGTCTTGTTGACATCAAGTTTGCCTCTGATGAAGACATGTCCCTAGGTCCCGCTTAGGGTTCTCTGCAGAGCTCCTGAGCATGTCATGGACACATTTTTAACTTTCGAGTATGAGCTGCAACAGCCAGCAGAGGTCACACACATTCAGGGCAGCAAGCTCGTATGACTGCTTTTAAGGCTACTTTTCATCTGTACCTACAAAACCGAATCTACACATATTCTGGTGAAGTGAAATTTTTTTGAATCTTTTCCTCTTCAGACTTCTTTCAGCTCTTAAAATTGCTAATTTTTTGAGCCTCCAACCTTAGTGGCTCAGTCAAAATTTAGTCCCGAAAATCAATTGAGATTTTCTCTTTGCCTCCAGAACAATTTTCTGTTTAGCAACTTATGTGGAGCAATCACCTTTCTGCCATTCACAGCAGAAATACTAATTTTCCAAAGCTCAGTTATGTTTTTGTTTCCATTCAGATAAGTTCCATGCAAGCTTATTAATTTACACAATTTAATTTGAGTCCTAACAACAATGGAGATAGTAAAATAGCATGTTAACTATTGCCAAAAGTAGTTGAGATTTCATATAAAGGAGCTAGGAATAAACACTGAGATTAAACATAGAAAATAATTATTTAAAAATAATACAAAGAAGAAACAAAAGAGAGGACTAGAACCTTTTTTTTCTTAGGAAAAAAAATAGAGAGGGAAGGAAATATTGTTTAATTTATCATCATAGTCTTTTGTGTCTTTCAGCATTCAGCATAAGCTATTTTCCAGAAACAGACTACAAATGAAGAGACTGGAATATGACTGTGATAAACAAAAACATCAGACAATAAATAGGGAAATGAGAGATAGAATTACAGGTGAAAAGTAATTATTATTGTGCCCAGCATTTCAACTGCTAACCATTTTATTCCTGCATATTCTATCAAAGGGATCAGCATTTGGCTTGCAGAGCCACTGATGTTTTCAAGGTCTTTGCATTCATTAGAATTTAGTACTGTGAGACTTTGCTCTGCTTTGGTTTTTTTTAACCTCTTTTATTCCATTGAACACATTATGGAGGAAGTATTTGTATTGAAACACTGCCTAGGAAAGTAAAGCACACCAGAATATGATACATTTTATTGATCAGTTTTATTTTTACTTTAAAATTAATTATTTTCAGTCTCCTGAATGTATCTTTTTTTTTTTTTTTTAATGCAAAGTTTGTTGGAAATGTCAAATTCTGAAAGGCATACAAGACTTTTTCTATAGATAAGCACTAAAATAAATGCCATTTGAAATATAAATAATGACTATTTATTTCAGGCTCAAATAGAGTTAAAAATGCATGAAGTTTCCACCAGGAGAAACTACAAGGATCCATTATGAATAAAGCATAGAACTGTAGTCATACCATGGTGATAGGTCATGCCTGTAACTTTATTAGTATGAGGATTAACTATAAGACAATAGAACATAAACTTGATCTCTAACATCATAGAAAAGGCTTAATTTAAAGGACAGTTCACACCATTATAACCATCTCCAGAGACTCATCCTTCTGACCTATTTATATCCATTGACAAAAAAGAGTCTAAGGTGACCAGCTCAGATTTAGATGTCCAACCTTTAGATATCTCAAGTGAGATAAGACAAATCCCATCCATAGGACTCTTGTGTTGTGATAGTGATGGATCAACTGCCCTAAAGAGAGCAATCCAGAAAAGGGTGAGTGAGGGACCACCTTGTATGAGTCAGTAGGGAAGGTGGACAGATGTCAGGGTGGGCAGTTCTGACTATCTGCCTAGCTCTTTGGCTAGGGTCCCTAATGTAAGAATGAGGACAAAGTGCATGTGCCCTTACAGGGAAAGACCTTCCTGTGGTTTGACACAGCTCAGTGATACTAGTGGTGCAATTTGTTCAATATTTAGGTAGGTCAAAATCAATACATTTATAAGGACCTATTATATATTATGTAACAATGAGGTTCTGCAGCATAAAAAGCAATCTCTTGCTTAAACTTCCTGTTATCTCTTTGCTTAACATCAGATCAGCAAGGGAGTGGAAAAAAAAACAAAAAAAAAAGAAACACCAGCGTTTTAACAGGAACATGAATTTTGAAGAAGTGCATGAGATAATACAACTTTAGGCTCACTGTCTCCTCTTGTCCTGTGTTTGATAGGTTTTAATGAAGTAGGAGGATTTCACTGAATGTTCACATACCCTAAGGAAATCTGAAGCTAGCCTGTGTTTCCCTCCTCTTCAGGGTAGTTACTGGTGGAAAATAATTTCCAAGTATACACATTAGGATTGTGAATTTTGGGGAGAGCAAATCTGCCCAGGTGAGACCAGCAAACCTGTTTTTACTGCAGGTTAAAATCTACATTTATTGCCCTGACTTTATTACCAAAGATACAGTGAATTCCAATGCCAATTCTTTATAGGAAACATTGCACCGGCTGCTTGCAGTCATCTTCGTGTATGTGAACGTCACAAGTAGAGGACATAGAGGCGGAGGATGGGATGACGCTCAGGATCTTTATTCCACTGCTTACCTGGTTTTTTTCTTTTGTTTGTTTGGTTTTTTGTTTTTAGTGTTTTGAGTTTTTTCCTAAACAGACCATTTGCTGCTCTGTGGTGCATTTTGATGGAATTTGTACTCTTTGTTCTGGGTAGGCTGGAAGTGTCACACTGAAATATTGACCAGTGTGTTGTGACAGATATGTAAGCTAATGAGCAAGAACACATTTTGCTTTCATGATGTGAACATGATGCTCCTTTTCTCCCAAGGGAGTACACATAACACTCTTATCCTCAGCTTCATGGAGCTGTGGAGGAGACACTCCAGCTAGGAAGAATTCTCATGACTGATAGTTTAACTTTTCTAATGGGACAACTGATTATTTAACATGTATAAATTCAGTTATGGATACACACAAGCATATAGAAGTATAAAGTATTTTTTGTCTTTAAGAGAATTTAGTCCTGCAGGTAAACTGGAGTTTGGACTTTCAGGTGGTGTTGTCCTTCCTAGTAAATAACATTATTAACTAAAACATGGAATCATAGAATCATAGAATAGTTAGGGTTGGAAAGAACCTTAAGATCATCTAGTTCCAACCCCCCTGCCATGAGCAGGAACACCACACACTAAACTATGTTGCCCAAGGCTCTGTCCAGCCTGGCCTTAAACACCTCTAGGGTTAGAGCATTCACAACTTCCTTGGGCAACTTATTCCAGTGCCTCACCACCCTCACTGTGAAGAACTTCTTCCTTATATCTAACCTAAAGTTCCCCTGTTTTAAACTGATAGGAATGGTATTGATGTCAATAAATCTCCAACTTCTCCTTTCCCTGAATTTGCCTGTAAAGCACCTGTGCCTCTGGACCTTCATCTTGACTTGTCCTTCCTAAAGGGCTTGTTTAATGCCTTATTCAAAAAAAGGAGTGTGGGGGTGGTGTTAGGCAGGTTTCAGTAGTGTCTTTGTCAGACTCCCATTTAAGATATCTCTATGCATAGACTTTTCCCTGCTAAACTCTCTAAAAGCCTGACCTTTCTCTTGCTTCAGTTCCTATCTTTATCTCTTTAAACACTTTAAAATGCCTTTAAAATGTTTTGCAGATTTGTATGCACTAACATGCCTCATTAACTCTTCTTAAATTTCCTGCTGAAAAAAACAAGCACATGTACAGAGATTATCTGGTAAACTAATAAAGAATCTTTATGCAAACTAAGGACTGCTTTCTATACTCACTGAGTATAACTCTTCCTGGACAATTATTGGAAAGGAGTTATTTTGTTTCACTTAAGTATGATTTAACATATGTTTTCATGGGCTGCAGCTTTTAAGTTCTGGGCTGTAATGTAGGTCATGCATGGAAGAACTGAGCTAAGCTTTAAAACTTTTGTTCTTTTGTTCATAAAAATGCTAGAAGTATAAGGTATCTCCAAAAGACCAAATTTTTACATCTATCTAAACATATTGTCGTTAATAGTCGCTCTTTGAAAATCTATTAGATTGTTCAAGGGAGCTTTAAGCTGATCATTGCTAATGATCAGGATGCTAGCAGACGGGATCAATTATCCCAGTTGTTCCCTGTAAGTTCTTATGCTTTCCCTTCTGTATCTGCTCTTGGCATCTGCTGACAAGATAATACTGAAAGATATGAGTTTGGATACTATAAATCAATCCTGACACAGTTAATTCCTTTTTTCAAGGCTAGACCCTGTAAATCTTAGCTCTCTGTCTCTTTCCTCAGCTTCAAAGGTAATTTTGACCAAATAAGATTGTTAGAACAAAGCTCTAATTTTGTATGTTCTCAAGATATATACTTCAGTCAGGCGGAAGTAAAGTATAAAAATGCTATGTGTTAACTCAGTCAGACTTTCAAAGTTTACCCAGTGTCTTTTATGTTACTTTCAGTTGGATGCTGTTGGATATTCTTTGCTCTTCTAATTTTTTAACTCATGAATTTGCTTGCTGACTAATGGTGTTCTAGAGAGAGTTACTCTTCTACAATGACAGTACAAGAAAGAAAGGGCAATAATGTTTTCTTATTAATGAGTTTCATATTTCTATGTAAATTCAAATCAAATACATTGTATCTTTTCTATGTTCTATGGCACAAAACATTTGCTTTCTCTTAATTTGTGCATTTCCCTGAAGTCAAAATAGCAGTCAAAAAATGTTGAATGTTGAAACTATAAGCAAGGTGAAAATTAAACATGGATTTTTAGTCTCCTCTTTGTGTTTTGGTGCCATTCAAAACCATATTTCCAAGATAAATATGCTCAGACAACTGTGAATCAAAGCTGAAGAAAAGGTTTGCCTAAAGCTTTGTGTTATTGAAGCTAGGGCAGCAACTGATAGAGTGTTAAATAAGTCTATAAAGATGAAAAACAAACCACAAATTATTGAGACATTACACACAAAAGAATGGAGTCCTTGACTTCCACTACATGTTGTAAAACCTCTGAAATCAGACTGAGATCATGTATTGTTTGCTTTACATCTCTTTCTGACAGCAAATGTTTGCATTTTAAAGACTATTCCAATCCTACCATTTAAACCCTAGCTCTTAATCCTTTTTTTCCAGTATACTTGACAGGAAGACAGTGATTTGTCTTTGTCACATGACTACAGGATGAAGCAGTGGTGGTTAATATAAAAGCCCACAGTGCTTAGGCCAAATTCCCAGTAACTTAGTGAGAACAAGACCTAAATGTGAGAAGAGGATTTAGCTGCCTTGCACTTGTTTCAGAACGATGCAAATAATCCCACTATTTTCCTTTCCCCCCTCATACTTTTAAGGCTGATATCTTATTCTGGTCAGTTACTAGCATCTAAAGCCGTTATATTCTGTAATTTTTCATTCTCAGTGCTTCCTGCCCTCCAAATAAAATTCCTCAAAACTGTGGTTAAAACCTTGATATATTATCCTGAACTGGTCACATCATCTCTTATGTATTTATCTTCTTCTGACAGTGAAGCACATCAGACACTAATATGGAAAAGATAAAGAAGCTATATTATATGGTGAAAGAGTATTAAATCCAATACCTAAAAAAAAGACATTTTAATGCAGGCATTTCCAAAGCAAAACATGTGAAATTTAATGAGTATCACAGTATAAATAGCATATCACATTCTTTAGTATCTTGAGTTAATTTTTTTTGAGAGCATAAGGCATTTCCAACAGTATTAATGCTGCAAGTTTTACAAACTTCCTATTTTTTCACCAAAAGTGTTAATTACCTTTTTTGCTTGGAGGAGATATGAGAAGGACCTGAAAAGTGACAACTGGAAAAAGTTTAATCCATAAGTAATATTGGCAATAAAAATATTGGCATCTGAGCAAATATGAACACCTTGGCAGCATAACTGCCATGACACAGTCAATACTGTCAGACTTGTATGGTCCTTGTAAATCAAATGCAAAGTCATTATGAGTTATAATCACTGTGGGAAAGGACAAAAAGCATGAATCTACCTACTGTTACCACAGTGCACCCTAATGATCTACAAATGTGGAGATTTTATACTAATTAAAAAAAAGGAAAGGCACTCTTATAACCAAGGCAGATAAATGTGTTCATTTGTCAGATATATCTCTTCCACTCCTCATGTGAACTAATGATGCTGTCAGGAAGCAGAGTTCATTGTATATAATAGTAATTTGAGTCTAATCCGTATTTTCCTCAGATATATTCATCATTTGCTCTTGAGCTGGAGCCAGACATTGTGTTCTGACCTTGTTTCAAGGTGTCAATGTTATAATCAGCTTCAAAGATGACTAACAACTAGATAAGCACTCAGCTTTGGAGGAGAGTTCTCTCTTAAAGAACCCAAATTTTGGCAGCAATATTCTAGCTGGTAAATATGCAATCATCATTTGTAGAGAAGAGCAAAGTTAAAGAAAAGGAAGAAACAAAATGAAGACCTACACCAGATTTCAAGACTTCTGAAATATCAGGTTGCCATCTTAGTTATAGTGCGACTAAAATAGATTATCAGAGCAAAATGACCTGAACAATTAATCGCAGAACCTGAATTTTAACTAAAGCAGAATTATGCTTGTAAATTGTATCTACATACATATATGTTTATAAATATATATATACCAGTGCTTTATCTTGAAGTAAGGTATTTCATTAGTATGGTGGTGCTTTTTGAGTCTGTTTTGTTCCATGTCTCTGCCAGACCCTGTGTCTATTTTCTCATAGAAAATTAATGATAGGTCTGTCAAAAAGTTTAAAAGGACCTACTCCATCTCTTTTCAATGAGGCCAGTTTTAAGTATTTGAGGAATGTAAATACCTGACATGGTTAATTGCATAAACTGAGGCTTATGTAAGGATTTTTTGAATCAATAAAAAAAAAAGGAGATTCTGTATCTCAGTATCCCTGATCTGCTATTCCAACAGGTGAGACATAGAAACTTCTTTTGTTTTTTATTAGAAGAATTTGTGTCCAGATCCACTTTTGACATGGCATGATCAACCCCATAATTTACTCTGGCGACTTTCACTTCAGTTAACTTTTTCACCTACCTTTGTGTTTGTTTAAATCATGTTTAAGCCATTCCTTTAAAAGCAGGAATTAGGAAAGAGAAATTACTCCCTGGAGGTGCCTGTTTCCCTCCTCAGCTGCAGAAGGAGCTGAGGCAGCTTGAGAATTAGATGTCTCATTTTGAACACCGGTGTTAGGATCACTGATTCATAACTGTTGCTTCTGATGTAGGCCTATGTCAGTTCAGGGAAGTGTCTTTTTGTAATGTTATTTGCTATTTGGGTAGTAGGCAATAAGCAATTCACTGGTCTGAAACAATGAATTACACAGGAGGATGCAAAAAACCCTAAAAGATTGGCAAAAGGCCTGAAATCAGAAGCCGAACTGTCAGGGAAGAGGAATAACTAATGACTAAGTGACAGCAGGTTTAAAGACAGCAGGTATGAAACCTAGGGAGAAAAATATATTCATTGCATTGCAAAACAGGTAGGAATTTAAGACGAAATGTGAACATGACTTAAAAGGGAGAGTGTATGCCTAGAAATTCTATTCCAACTTCTTTCAAACATTTCCCTAATTTATTCTTAAGGGCTGAATAAATAATACACATCAAGCACCTCCAACTTTAGTCTGAACAAGTGACGAGAACAAAAAATAAAGCAAAAGCAATCGAGTGGCTTAACATGAAAATTAATTTCCCTTTTTTTAACTTGTACTGAATAGTCTTCCATCATCAAGTCTGGAGTGAAGAGAAATGCCAGAGAAAGTTGGGGAGTGAGTTTTTTTTCATGTTTACCATCAAGTAGGTAGTTTCAGAAATTTCAACGATATTGAAAATGGAACACCATGAGCCTGAAAATATCCACTGGAAATTAAATGCTGTCTGCTACTGGTCCCATGTACATGGATTGACATGCAAATACTGTATGGGTAAAACTAGGACATGGCAGAGGTTGTCATTTACTCACTATTGGTAATGTCAGGTATTTTACCACAAAGCAATTCATGCAGAGGACTACTTTGTTGGGGTTTTTTTTATTTGTGGGGTTTTGTTTGTTTGTTTGTTTTGAGTTTTATTTTGTGATGTTTTGCTTTGGGTTGGGTTTTTTGTATGGAGAAGAATTCATTGATATTTTTTACTACAGTCTGATTTTTTCAGTTGAATTTTCTCATTTTTTTCTCATGATCTACAATGACATACAGTCATATTAAAAACCTATTTTTCAAAAACTCCAAAATTATACCCACAGATAATTCCCTCCTCTGGATTCCAACTAGGCTATTCTAAAAGGTTGATGGCATTTGGGGATTTATTCTGAATACCCGTGGCCAGCAACATGACTTGTTTGATCAATAATATTACACTTTGTCTGGACACATCCTGGAGATTCCAGCTGTGCTTTTGTTCCTTAATCTTGCCTATGAGAGTTTGAATCCCCTTTCTTTCCTGCAGTAAGTTTATCATATTTAGAGTTAAATCTGATCATGTTCTTCTCTTCTTTTCCACATAATACTGTGAGCAATGATATCCAGTTTCCAATGTATCTCTATTTCTAGCAACCTGATAGTTATTGTTACTAGAATTGCCTGTCACAAAAGTCAAATGTTTAGAGTAAGATTTATCCCAGCAAGGTTTATGCACATAAAGGTCTGGTGCATAGTCTAATTTCTAACTGCTAAAGAGATGAAAGTACCTCCAAAAGAGATTTATCCCACCTTGAATGCCTGTCTCTGGATGGACTGAGTCACTCTCAGGAGGTGCCTACTCCTTTCAATTTCCTTTAACTACAGTGCTGTGGTTGAATATTATCATGACGGCACTTACTGGGAGGAAAAGTCTTCTACAGGAAAACTACCTGCCAACTGGCAATTGCACTGGGATGTAATAGATTGTCATACAGGAAAATGGAACATTCTAGGAGAGTGCATTACACTGCAGTCTCAAGGGGTGAACTACACACCCTGTATTGATGTTTGTAAGTAAAGAAATCCATGTTGACTTTTGGGCTGAGCAAGACTTGAAGGATGAAGCCTATTAAAGAACTTCAAACTTTTCTGTTCTCAGTTAAACCAGGAAGTCTATTCTTAGAAGATCAGCCTCCAGATTTCTCCTTTTGGGACTTTTCTGTGATATTTGACAATATTTCTGGTTTTTAAATACAGTAATAGCTATCAAGATTACTTTTTATCTTTTATTTCTGAGGAGAATGTAAGTAGCCTTCTTGACGTCTCTAAAAGTGGGGACACAGAAATTAAGATAAAAGTTTACATCATAATGACCTAACACTATAGCTGTCAAGACAGAACTGCAAAAATGCCAATATAAGAGATAGTTACTTCCAAAGTTAATTTCTGAACATGTTAAATGGATAACACAGATTTCATAATTTCAGAAGGGTTAAAATAACTGTTGAATTTGCAAAATGTGTCTGAAATGATAATACTAAAAGTCAAGAATTTATTTCACATGTAAGTAACAATATGAGCTATTTCAGGAGGGGAACTGAAGAGTGTTACAGAAGCTCTGGAATTTCTACTGGCAAAAAGCTGAAGAGCTCACCACAGTGGTGCTGTGTACGGTTTAGAGTGTAGAAACCTGCAAAGTTGTGGTGTGAAAATCTGGCTAGTAGATGATTCACTGTGTGATGAGCAGAAGTACAATCACTTCTCTTAGGCAACGCTGTGACTAGTGTGATATGAAAGTGGGATAAATAAGATTTACCTCTTCGAAGTCCAACAAGGGACTCCTGCAACCTGACCAATTTTCAGTGTAGATAACTACAGACTGGCCTGAAGAAGTATTTCTACACTTTCCATCATAAATTGTAAGTAGCTGTCTCTCAAACAGCTACACAAAGGAGTAGAAGTACAGAGGTTAGAGTATGTAACAAAGTAGAAATACCCATGGTTTAAAAAAACCCTCTCTGTGTTTGCCAAATGAGATCTCCTTGCACTGTTTCCTGCAGTGATTGTAGATTGGAGGCTTATCTTTTCATGGGAGGAAGAATCTCCAGGGGAGAAGAAGTTTTCTGGCAATACAAAACCTTGGTCTCTCACAGCATTTCTCTTCCTTTGACTGAGTATCCCCCTAAAGCATTTCTGTAGAGACGAGACACATAAGGGAGATCAATATATCTGTAAATATCCACAGACAGAACAGATTTTGCAGAAAATGTAGCTTACATGGCCATATTAAGTTATTTATGAATATATTTTTTAAAAATTACAAATTGTGGGTTTCATATGCTGACATTTGGGAACCATAGGGCAATCTAATAGCTGACAGAGATCCCTTAGTCAAAAGATATGGCAAAACCCAGTGACAGGAATAGCATTAACATTCCCAGCTTCTACTATCCTCACAGACACAGAGATACATTGATGTGTAGCCAGGAAAAGAAATACGTTGCAGCCTATGGAAACAATCAACAAAAGTATATTTTGCACATACTTTATAACATATGTCACACAGTATTTGTCATGAGTCCCTTGTACTGTAGTCAGAGCATAAATTAAAGGAAAAGGAAAATATATTAACTTTCAAGTAGTTATTTTCATGTAATTGTCTGGTCTCAGCCCAAGTCTCAATCAGATAAAACCCACCAAATCCTCCATTGATCAAAATCTCTCCAAGAAGCAGTGCTATATTCAACATTGATCTTCCATTGATTTAGTATTATTTAAACAAGGCTAAATTTAAGCTAGCATTTTCAGACAGATAATCAAGAACAGAATCAAGTTTATTTTGCCTCTTAGTAAATTACTCTGAATTGAGGAACTTTTTTAAACAAGGTCAGCTGTATTCTTGTAAAAGTCCAGATATGGTGTTAGACTTCACATTGGTAAAATGTCCCAAACACACTTTGAACAATGAAGCTCTTTTTCAGTGTTGAAATCTTTACTTGCATTTTTATGAAGGGTTGTTTTTTTTTTCCTGTTATCAAGAAACCATCAGAGAAAAAATGGATGTAGTACAATATACACAGAAAAATCATAGTTAGACATCTCTTCTCCATAAATATAAAGCATCAGATAATAGAAAACAATTCATGTGATGTACTGTAAGTCAGGTGCTATTAGAGTCAAAGGTGTTATCTGACTTAGTAAATAGTTGCAATAATCTATAGCCTAGTACACTGTAAGCCATGGTAATAGATAAGAAGAAAGCCAGGAATAACTCTTAGAAATAGTCTCTACTGTTTATTTGAGTTTTCAAGGAGCAACATGCAAACATTTCCCTAGCTCATCACAACCCAAAGAGTGGTTTATATTTCAGATTGTGCAAATTACACAAAATAAATAACTACTTTAAGAGAGATAAATAAGTAGCATTCTGGAGAAGTCACAATCTCTCAGAACTGTTTCCCTAAGTCATCCTTTATGATATGAATAAACCAAAAATAAGGGAGAAGGGAATGACAAAGTTTGTTTTCTTTTCCACCCATTGAATTTGAGGGAAATGGAATTCACTTAGACATAGTTTCTACACCAGACATCCACAGAGACCAATACCAACAGCTTGTGAATGCTGGAATCAGGACTTTATGATTCAGTAGGCTTGTGGAAGCTTCTCCTGACATAGTATTAGCACCCCGTGCATTTACCTAACATATTCAATATACCAACAAGTAGGCAAAGCACAAACTGATTCACCTGACAGAAGCTGCTAGTGCATCACTCTAGCTGACTATGTTTTTTACAGACAAAGCTTTTCACTGTCTGTTTCCTGAGCTGTTTCCACATATTGATAGATGGAGATCTAATTTTCTAAGCATTTACAATAGATACTGCTTTGTAGAAAATCTGCAACTGTACCAGATATATAAAACAAGACATATTAGGACTTCTCAATAGGTCTGACTATGCTTAATTACCTACAAGGCTTTCTTCTGAAGCTGAGCCAATAAGTGAAAAGAACACTTTCAGTGTTGTGATATAACTTACATATCAGTTTCAAAGGTTTTAGAATCATAGAATAGTTAGGGTTGGAAAGAACCTTAAGATCATCTAGTTCCAACCCCCCTGCCATGAGCAGGGACACCACACACTAAACTATATCACCCAAGACTCTGTCCAGCCTGGCCTTAAATGCCTTCAGGGTTGGAGCATTCACAACTTCCTTGGGCAACCTATTCCAGTGCCTCACGACCCTCACTGTGAAGAACTTCTTCCTTATATCTAACCTAAAGTTCCCCTGTTTTAAACTGATAGCTGTTTTCAGTTACATTTTATTTCAATAGTGATTGTTTAAACTGTTAAGCAACAACAAAAGTGATATTTTGGTGCTACAAAAGCATCCTAAAGCTGTGTGAAATGTCATGAATCATGGTGTGAGCAGGATTTTCTGGAAAGACCGAGCTTTGAGCAAAGCCACTCTTCACTAATAAGCCTGGGGCTGTTTAAAACATCCAGTATGGGGTGCAACACTAGTAACCCAAAATATTTAACAAAAAAATTAGAAAAAAAAATATATTGTTTAATCTTCACAAAAGAGAGAATTCGTTGCTATACAATTTTTCTTTGACCATGTACTTCACAAAAAGTTGAAACCTTGATATATCCTTTCCCTTTTTGTGTTGGACTATTTTTCCTCTCTCTTTTTTGGAATGGATGGTTTGGAGGTTTTCTTTCTTTTTATTTGGATTTCTTTTTTAAACTTGAAGCCCTCCAAGCCAGTCCCACTATGCAGACAGCACAGACTTTTGCATGCCCACAGTTAAAACGTAAACCAAATCAGATCTGAGTTGTCAGGTGATGTTATATATGACTCTCTATATTTCTACCGCCCTTATGAATGCTTAACAAAGGGCCTTAAGAGGACTAAATAGGCAGTTGAAACATTCATACACTGCATGGTTAGATTATTCTCTTGTGGTCAAACTATGCATGTTTATACATATTATATTATTATCTATACATATATTTCCTGTCTTTCTGGTTCAAAGTCAAAAACAAAAAGGAGAGAAAATGGCCAAACTGCTCCTACCCGTCATAACAAACCGGTCACTGATTTTCTCTCATCAGCAGAAGCTGCAATGACAAAGTAGACATTAAAGACTTCATCTTTCCACTTATTTTTTCCTTCTCGCATTTTCTGAAAGCCTCATCAGTTAATCTGGATTTGTATACGGCAATTGTTACTAAACCTTTAGGGAAAAATCAGTTTATATAGGAAGTAATCATGCAGTTTACCAGCATTTCATCTAGCAGGCAAGACGAGACATTGAGATGCACAGCAGTTATTGAACATAGCAGAATTGCAGTGGTGGGCCAAGGAACCAAAAGATCAATGTATACAGTGAGCAGATGGGATGACGAATCTCCCACACAGCTTATGCAAGGCAACTAATCTTGTCGAAGAGCTTCTTTGTAATTATTAAGATGAACTTCGTATTTGACTGCTAATTTCACTAACGACATTCAGCCTGTATTATCCTAATTTTGGTAATGCAAGGAGGCCAACACAAACACTGCACTCAGATCCGTATGTAATCCCCTATAATCACTATTTGCATTTCAGTTTTTTTCGGACATATCAATTCACTGGTTTGAGTGGATTAACTCTTTCTTGGGTTGTACAGTGCGAGCTGCCGTAGTCTGCTCTTTCTGATTACTTTCACAGCATCGTGCAAGAGAAATGTCACAAGGATTCTTGGTGCCTGCTTTACCTGTCTGTTTGCATATGTTTAATAGAGCCTGATTCACTTCTGATTTCTGACTGCAGTTTATTAGCTATGCCAGGAAGATGAAAATGCAAGGAGAATTCTTTCTATCAGATATAAATGCTTTTTAAAGAAAATGTCTATCTTCTTTTTCTGCTCTCTTTTTTCCCACCAACTTACTAGTCCAAAACAATAAATTTCCAGCAAATCTTTAGGGAACCCCATGGAAATTAAAGTGAAATATTTATAGCAGAGTTGAAATAATTGGTTGATTTGGAGATAACTCAAAAGGTATCCCTGCTATTTTTGTCCTATAGCCGAAATATTCTTACTGTGACAGCCATGTCATATTCAGCAAATACGCAGTCTTAAAAAATGACGGAATCTGTAGCCACATCTAAGTATTTTATGTAAATGTGCCACAGGAAAGATTTTTTCTTTTTTTGCTGAAGACTTCAACACTGTTTTTTTGTATAAATTATGTATATAATAAAGAATGTAATTACCTGAGTAGGACTTTTGAAAAACTTTTTAGAATAAATTGTTGTTGTTGTTAACAACCTTCTCTGTTTTCCTGTTTCTAATTTCGATACTGAAGGTGAAATGTTGAATTTTTAAATGTTTTATTCTTGTCTTTGTTAGCATCTGTTATGCAGTGATAGTGTGTCAGCTGCTGTAGAGAAAGGCTTGATGCATGAGGCCTTGCTTGAAAAACTTGTAAAGTTGATAGCCAAAATGAACAGCTGATGTGTGAACACAAGGAATAACATCGGTGTTAAGGAATCACAGAATGGTAGCTTATCTCTGTCTTTACTGTAAGGAGAAAAAAATACAGGTCCACTGTTAAATATTCTAGACATTTTTTTAAGGATAGAATTGAGGAAGAAAGGACATTGAAATTATTCACAATCTATGACTAAAGTGAAATAGGTGTCTATCTAGCTAAAATGGCCTGAACCTTCACAGGATAAATTTTAAATTTCTTGTCTTGGCTGAGGTCATATCAAATTCATATAACTGATGCATATGATCCCAGCAGACAATTTACTTTTCCACTCTGAATAATCCAATTTTTTGGTGTAGTGGTGTTGTTCCTGTGTCTTGGAAAAAGCCTCAAAAACAAAAAAATAATTTAAAAAAAAAAAAGGAAAGAAAAGCTTTCTTGGATTTGACATAGAATAATTACTTTTAATAATCAATGTAAATCATCGCAGATTCTTGATTCAATATAGTGACTTCTGATTTACTTTGTGTGACTGATGGGCGAATCAGGGCAATTGCACTTGCACTTTAAAAGGCCAACGGTTTCATTTCCATAAGTAAAATAGAGGGATTCTTAAGAAGCAGCTGTATTTCTTTATTTGTGGGTGTTTGTGGGGAGGCACAAGAAACTATACAAATGGTGCATTGTAAACCAGTCTGATGGATTGCTGGTGTAGAGTGCCCTTAATGTGAGATATTCAGCTTTGCATCTCCCCTGCTCATATGTTACCACTAACTTGGTTTCATGCTTCATTATTAATCTGTAAACTGTCTGCAGAACAACAGGAGATGAATGTCCAGGCTGAAATGGGTGGGGGTAGTCATTGATCAAACTGCTCAAGACAGTTTCCATTGATTTCTTGAAGATATGCATCCCTACATGTCTGCAACCATATAAGAATGTGTTTTGCAATACAAAAAATAAAAGTTAAATCACATGCTTTTGAATTTTGCTTAGAAGGTAGGACATTTTATAGCCTTATATGTGTATATTGAGGTTTGTTTTATTGGTTACATTGATATCAGTAAGTTTTGGGGCTAGTCTGCTAAGATCTTTTTGGGTAAAAAAAAAGACTGAAAAAGGTAGTGACCATAGCTTTTGCAGGTAAAGAATTTAGATGATTGTTTTTATGTCTCTGAAAAGAAGCTTCCAAAGGCCAGCATTTTATTTTAATAGTGAAAACAGATTGACTCAATGATTTGGATAAACAGGCTATATAACTCATCAATGTCTATGAATATTTGTACATGATATCGCTAGACCATGACACAAATAGGTGTGTTTTTCTCCTTTAGCTGGAAAACTGTTAAGGAAAATCAGTTCTTTCTAGTCTAGACTGAACTTTCGAACAGTATGTTAGTTGGAATCTAGAAATATAACTGAAAAAAAAAATGGAATTGAAAATCGCAATTCCACAAACAGATTGGTTTCAGTAGAGATGCGTGTATATATATACACATACACATACACATGCATATATAGTCATAATATGATGAGTTATTGGGAATCAGAACTGGAGATTAATTTGGATAAAAAAACACTGAATGAGATTAATTAATTTTGTGAAATGGTTCATTTCTGACTGTTGGCAATATCTAATTGGGGATTTAATCAAAGCTGGAGCAGGAAAAATTAAATATTTCTCATCAGACCTTTATGACTTGCCTTGCTATATGTTGCATCTTCAAATTCTGAAGAATGAAGAATGTCAGTGTCTGACAGAAACGGTAACTGTTGCTTTTGCAATGTTCCTCTAGTCTGCTCCAAATGAAGCACAAACGTATTTTCTTATAAGAAATACATTCTTACCTTTTTCAGCATTTCTACCCTCTGAACCAAAATTAACTTAGGTAGAAGCATATGTAAGAATTTCCCAGTATGGAAGAAAATTCTCATCTTTTCTGTACAAATACTAACTATTGTGAATCACATAAACAGAAGAGAGGAATACTGAATGTGCTGATATTATGATACCACTTCCATATTCCACTTTTTCCTCTACCCCACCTCTGTTAATTCAAAATTTACTGGAAATAAAGATTTGGGCTTTGTTTTGCAGCATAGATCTGAAGCACAGTTGAACCAGTTATTAAAACACAGTCTTCTGAGCCAAAGAAATAATCAAAATTCCAATTAATGCTGCTGCCACATTACACTATTGTCATAGTAACAGTGGCATGAAAGTTTACATCAAAAGCCTTGTTAGGAAGTGCCAGTCTAAAAGCAATCAAATCCCTGGGAAAGCATTCAGAAGTTCAAAAGAAACTAATGAAAGAGGCCTTTAGGATGTAATTTCATTGACAGTTATTCTTAGTTAATAGAGGCAACACAACCAAAGTCTTCTATTACAGGGAAGCTCAGTGGTTAAAACAAATGTACTACAGCAATAGTGTTAAGATTAGCAGAAACAAAGAGGCACTGTGCAGAAACACCAAAGCGCAAATTTGCATTTGTAAAAGGTAAATACACAAAACAGTAATGGCATTAGAAAGATTCTGGAAAAGATGTTATATGGACTGAAAAAATAGGTAGATAACTTGGATTCAGAGTACAGAGAGAGAGAGAGGACTTCTAGGCTCTTGAAGACTAAGCAAGTGTTTTAAATGCATAGGTCCTTAGTTTTTGACCTGTGTTTAATATGCTGCCTGAAGGACCGTCTGATCTGATTTTTTTAGAATCGTAAAATCATAAAATAGTTTGTGTTAGAAGGGGCCTTCAAAGGTCGTCTAGTCCAGCTCCATGCAATGACCAGGGACATCTTCAACTAGATCAGTTTGCCCAGAACCATATCCAGCCTGGCCTTGAATGTCTCCAGGGATGGCACATCCACCACCTCTCTGGGCAACCTGTGCCAATATTTTACAACCCTCATTATGAAGAATTTTTTCCTCATTTATAGCCTGAATGTTTTTTAGTTTAAACCCATCACCCCTCACCCTATTGCAACAGTCCCTGCTAAAAAGTCTCTCCCCATCTTTCTTATAGACTCCTTTTAAGAACTGGAAGGCCACAAGAAGGTCTTCTCCAGGCTGAACAACACTTACTCTCTCAGCCTTTCCTCATAGGAGAGGTGCTCCATCCCTCTGAACATTTCTGTGTCTCTCCTCTGGACCCTCTCTAACAGTTGCATATCTTTCCCGTACTGAGGAAACCAGAGCTGGATGCAGTACTCCAGGTGGGGTCTCACCAGAGCAGAGTAGACAGTCACAATCACCTCCCTCAAACTGCTGGCCATACTGCTGGGGATGCAGCCCAAGATATGGTTGTCCTTCTGGGCTGCAAGTGCACACGGCCAGCTCATGTCCAACCTTTCTCTCATCCACCAGTACCCCCAAACCCTTCTCTTCTGGAGTGCTCTCATCCCTTCATCCACCAGCCTGTATTCATACAAGGGGTTGCCCTGACCCAGTTGCAGAATCCAGTACTTGGCCCCTTGAACCTCATGAGGTTTTCATGGGCCCATCTCTTCAGCATGTCCAAATCACACTGAATGGCATCCTGTCCCTCAAGTGTGTCAACTGCACCACTCAGCTTGGTGTCATCTGCAAACTTGCTGACAGCACACTCAATCGCCCTATGTCTTTGATGAAGATATTAAACAATACTGGTCCCAGTACAGACCCTTGATGGATGCCATTTGTCACTGGTGTCTATCCAGACATTGAATGATTGACCCCTACCCTCTGGATGTGACCATCTAGCCAATTCCTCATCAACCAAACAGTCCACCCATCAAATCCAGTTTAGAGAGGAGGAAGTTGTGGGGAACCATGACAAAGGTTTTACAGAAGAGCAGATAGATAGACTACATCTGTAGCCTTTTCTTTGTCCACTGATGTAGAAACTCCACCATAGAAGGCCACTAGGTTAGTCAGACAGGACTTGCCCTTGATGAAGCCAAACTGGCTGTCTTAAATACCTCCCTGTCCTCCAAGTGTCTTAGCATAGCTCCTAGAACTATCTGTTCCATGATCTTCTCAGACACAGAGGTGAGGCCGACAGGTTGGTCCCAGAGCCCTCCTTTCTACCCTTTTTAAAATGAAGGTGATATTTCCCTTTTTCCAGTTACCAGGGACCTCACCTGACTTCCCAAATATCATGGAGAGTGGTTTGGCAACTACTTCAGCCAGTTCCTTCAGGACTCTGAGATGGATCTCATCAGATCCCATAGACGTACGTATGTTCAGATTCCTCAAATGGTCACGAACCTGATCTTCGCTTGCAGTGGGAGAACACAGTGGGAGTGTCTTGAGGACACAGAGGGAGGAAAAACGTCAACAAAAACTAAACCAAAATGGGTAAGCACATTCTGATGTTGGCCAGTATGCTAGTTTTTGCGTGATTTCCATCGTGAAGTTAGGGAGTGTGTGCTAAATGTTTTTTCTTATTGTATGTTTTATGTGGGGTTTTGGTGGGGAAGTGAATTGTCGTTGATTACAGTTTGAAAGCATCTGAAATCCCACAAGAAAAAAATGTTCTTTCATAACATTCCAGGAAAAGATAGAGGCATTGTCAAAAAGATGGATATTCTCATGAGAGTTCTTCTGCCTGCATGAAGGGAAGAAAAACCCACACAAGATCAGAAAATCTTTCAGTATCTCCTAATCTCACTAGGCTGCCAGATTCAAACTGAGACAGAAGTCTTGATTTGCATTCTAACAGAAAACTTAGTCCTCATTTTGAATCAAATTTAGACTCAATGGTCAAATTTTGCAAGCTTGGATAACTAAAATCAAGTGAATGTGAAACACTGAAATAATCATTGGTCATATACCCAATATGTGCAGTGCAGTCTTGTCAGACCAAAAGCAGACAAAAAAGAATAACAGATGTGAAATAGCATCTAAAAACAGAAAAGAGACGAGTCTTGGGAGGAAAGGGGGGTTATAAGAGATTTGTGCACATTCAGGTAATGTTCTTTTGATCTTGTCTCACTCCTGTATTTCATGTTCATCATTAATGCCTGCACAGAGGGGAGGAAGGATGGAAAAGCAGGTAATTAGTTACACATATACTTTGATCAGTTTTTTATTTTTCTTTTTCAAGTTATTTGCCAAAGTGCTAAGAGACGAAAAGGAGGGTTTCATTTATGGCAATTGTTCAGTCAAGCACATTCTCAGGAGTGTTTCCATAATCTCTAAATTTAATCCTTTACTTCTTTAATGCTAATTTAAAGGTTATTTGAGCTTAGTTTTTATTTCCACATCATCAAAACTATTTTCCTGGTAGAATTCCAGTTTTTCTATGTCCTCAATTTCAAGCCACTGTACACAGGTATGTAACTAGCACGTTTTTGCAGGTGATGAGGCTTGAGAGATAAATAAATGGTAACTTGAAAATTTAGAATTAGACTTATAGTTATAGTGCTTAGATGTTTCCCTCAAAGAAGGAAAAAACTTCCTCTGCTCTTTCCTGTGGGTAGCAGCTGGTGCTATACATTGTCTCTTTTGAAGTGACATAGTGCCTGTCATACAGATAAGGTCTCCACCACCATTTTCAGTTTATCATATCCTCCCTTTACCATCCAACATAAGAGAGAGGGAGAAGAGTGGAAAAATACTTCTGTAAAAGAGGCAGGGTCCTTTGTCTCAGATATTTTGCTGGAGAGAGCCATTTTTAAGCTAGCATTAACACTGAAATAAGGATAAAAGAAGGGCGTGGCTGAAACAATTCAGTTCCCAGCTGGAAGGGAAGGTAAGCAATATGCCATCAAATCCCACGAGCACGTGTAGGTCTGGTTTTGTCCTTCCCTGAAGTTGCAGTCAGGGAGCTGTTTGGTTTGTGAGATGAGACACGGGTCCTGCCCCTTCACATCGTGGCTGACTATGACAATTTTCTACAGGAACTTCTACTGGAACTTTAAAAATGTGCCCTGTAATAGCCTTAGACAGTAGTCAGCAAGGGTCTGGCTTTATGATCTTTTCCCTCTCCATCACAGAGTCCCAGGACACCTGTCCATAGAGCTACCCAGAACCACTATAACTAATGAGGTTGTGGAGCACAACAGAACAGCATAGGTCACTCACTACCAACAGTATGACAAGTGTTGGTTCTGTATAAATTACCTTGTAGACATGTTCTGTAGTATATTTCATTATTTTGCGTGGCAGCTTCAATAGCAGCAATATGGGACACATCTCCCATTAGTACAGTACAATATATTTTCTTGTCAGTTAATCTTGAAAGCTGGCTACCGCTCCTCAAAAAGTCTGGATCTTTCATTTCCTTCTAATAAATACTTCACACTAAATGCATTATTGCTAGAGAGATGTCAGTAATCAAATGCTTATCATTACATTTTCCTCATGGCCTATGACAAAAAAATTTTGTGTAGTGGATGCAAACTGAGAGTAAGAGAGGTAATGGGAGTAAAATAAGAAAAGGAGATCAGATCAAGTGTTAGATAAATCGACCTCTGAATGGACAGGTCTCCTGCAGACAATACAAAGACTGGAAGGCTCTGAGAACTGAAAGAAAATAGAGAATATGTTTCAGTGAAGGAAAACAAAACAAAACAAAACACAACAAACAAAAATAAAGGCAGAATTATATGAAGTATTAATATCTCGAATATTTTGTGAATCTTTTATGGTGCTTACTCTGTTCTATATACTTGATAACCCATCTATGTGTGTAAAGTCTGAGTATTTAATCCTGACATGCTTATGTACTTTAAAAGACACTTACAGGAGACCTTGTGCTGCTAAAATTGTTGCTATGAATTCTCCGGTAGCATAAATGTGCAGGCCAGAGCAATGACCCACTATTTCTTTTGCATCATTATCTTTTGCAGCTCCTTACAGAGAATTAGCCATTTTAGATGTATTGCATTAGTTTTAGTTTCATATTGCATGCAGGAAAAAAGCACAGCAAAAGCTTGCATTTATTCCCAGCAATTATGATGCAGCTGCCATATGAATATAAAGAGCACAATAAAGAACACAAACTCATCAAAAAATTGAAGAAAATGAAGGACTCCTACAAAAATGAGTGTGAGGAGGTGGTGAGTGGAGGAGTGAGAAGGGACAGGTTTAGGGTGTTAGTTTGCTTTTTGCTTAAAACATTTCAAATATCAGAGATACATGTAGGCTTCTAAAGAAATGTGTCTTCAGATCATTTACTTTGCAGAGCAAGATTTCAGCTGGTAAGCTCTTATTGACTGAATCCCATTTTCCCACTTACCCTACAGGAAGAAGCAGGTTTATAACCTTCTTAGCTACAAATTCTCAAAGGCATCAGAAAGCCAACTTTCTCTCAGTTATGGCAAAATAATAGTAATCAACTTAATCCTTTCACAAGCCAAGCCCTGTGCCTTCCATATCTCTAGCATATCATCCATCTCAGTGCGTATGTCCACCCCTTGCAGTTAATGCGTGGCATGAACCCCACGTTCATAGCCAGTGTTTCAGAGGGAAAATGTTGATTTTGGGGGTCTGAAGTCTTCTACAGGCTGAGAAAATCAGTTAGCCTTTCTATGTTTCTTTGCCCCAGATGATGGAGATAAAAGTCTATCATTACTTCTAGCTTTTTCTTGCCCATATCATGTTTATAGAAGTTCTTAGGCTGAGCGTCTTATCAGAGATAAAATGGTATTTTGTAAATGAGACCAATTCTAGTGTCAGAGGTCGTCAGTGAACTGTTGTACAGGTATTAATGAAGAAGGAAGGTAGACAGGGATATTTGGCACATACTGGGCCTCAGAAATTCAGAAGCTGCGTAACTGGAGATTTTTTAGGTATTTCTTGAGCCTTTAAAACCATACATTTAAGGAAAATAAAAGTGAAATTCAATCTGCTCTAATGTATCTGTCTGTCTATCTGTGTCTTGGTTTTAGGTTACCATCCTATCACAGTACTTGAACAGTTTTCACAGAAGAAAAAATATCAATAACAGCAGTGTTATCTCTCCCTGTCCATGTTGGCTTTTCTCCTTTTCACACCTCTGAGGCTGGCTCTGAGTCTGTTACCTGCATGCTGTGAACAATAGCAATGCCCACTAGCCAGCTCAGCTGAGGAAGAGAAGCCATTTCTTTCAAAATAAAGAGGCCCAGAAAGTGCAATTTATCTTTTTTATCACAATCACCATGAGATGTGAAGGTTTCACTTCCCCACACATGATTTCCCATTTCAGTGAATGGGAAATCTATATCTGCTGCTGTGGGAGGTCTGTGTCCTGCCAGGGGCAACTTGTTCTTGCCTCCTGAAGAAGACGAGAAACAACCAACATCTACATGTATCCCTAGCAGTGTTAAAAGCTTGGAGCAACCGGGTCTAGTGGAAGGTGTCTCTGCCTGTGGTGGGGAGGTGTAACTGGATGATCTTTATGGTCCCTTCCAACCCAAACCATTCTATGTTTCTATGATTCTGTCTGTGGCTTTGTACTGCGCTAAGGAGGGTTTATCTGCTTAGTTTGACTGCAGTCACCTGTTGAGCTTAAGCAGTCTGAAGTTCTTGTTGGGTTTTTTTGGTTTCTGGGCTTTTTTTTTCTTTTTTCTTTCCTCTCTTCTTATTTGCCAAGCTTTCCTGACTTTTGCATTCTCTCTCTGTGCAACGAGGGTGGCTGTGTGAGTTGCTCAGAGAATAATTATCCTTGCTGAGACCTGAGGAGGCAATTTATCATGTCAGACTAAAAATGGCTACAGACAGCACAAGGAAGCCTACATAACTAAGCATTGAAAACTAAGCACAAAGTGCTCTGAATTTCCCTGGTGAATGTAGAATTTGGGGTCATTATCTCACATTTTTGCTGAATATCAGTGGACGTATTTTGAGGCTAACAGATGCATCACTTTGGCTTTATTTCCATCTGCCAGGAAAAGAGAATTTATTGCTATTTCACAGGGCTCACCAAGCAATGCTATGAATAGTATCAAATAGTCTTTTTGCTAAATTCTGCTTGCCTTAAGTGTATGCATAATTATCTTTTCTGATACATCGTATATTGAATTGTATTTATTTTCATTGTAATGTGCAGTGGTATGTTCCTGTTCTATTTATTGACATCTTGCAGAAAGATGGTGATTTTATATAAATCTGTTATTTGTTCCAGAGAAAGGCTGCAGTATTCTGTGAGAGTACTCACCTGGGCAAATAAACATCATTTACAGTTCCTGTAGTGATGGGCTCTCTCCCCCTTTCAGACCTGGCATACCTCAAGAATACCCACACCAGCACCATGCTTTGATAATTTTGCGGGCAGAAGCAGGTTCTGAAGATGTTTCCAGACAAATGTCTAGGAGTAAGTTCTCCTTTGTCAATAAGTAGGGAGGATATGTAAATCAACCTTGAAATATTAAAGGTTACACTGTTGTGAAATAAACTAAACTTTTTTATTTTTTTTAATTTGACTTCAATGTAATATAAAAAAGTATTTTGAAATTTAAAAAAAATAATGAAAGAAAGTTGAGTTGTCATTTTCAGATTATTAATTTGAGGCTGATTGTTTAAGAGAAAGCTGTTAGCTCACACAGATCTTCTTTCCAGTGTCCTACTGATAGAAGTCATGTCTTTTCTGTATGCCTTTTTGCAGGATAAAAAATATTTTCACTACTTTCACAGAAGGGAAAAATTTTCAAAGCCCTAGTGTAAAAAAATTTAAGAACCAGATTTTGAACAAAACATTTTTGTTGTTGTTCTCAAATGAAAACTGTATAAATACAGTTAAAAATAGAACCACTCTCAAAACATCTGTCACAATGGCCCAAATAAGTTTAGTAAGAGAAAGTTGAAATGCAAAATTGATTTAAGACTGAAGAAAAAATAATCTGTGCACTTGGGGTGGTCTGCATGCAAACAAGAACTGTGCCAGGAAAATATAATGACATAAGAGAGAATTTCTCTAATCAGCCTCCATTTGCATCAGTATCCACCTGGGTGAATAATTCTCTAAGGACTGGTTTGTCACATTGTCTGCCCATGAAAGAAAGAGTAGACATGTTATAGCTCACACTGCTTTACAGGTTATGAAGGAGAAAGGTGAGGTCTTGGCTTCATCTCCCCTCCTTGCTGCCTCATGCAGGGTGCTGATCAGACTATCTGTAACTGACTAAACCACAGAGAAAAAAGAAGGAGTAATTCTTTACAGAGGGACCACTGAAGCAGAGCTCTGTATGTGCACCCTGTTTTAAGACTTCACCTAACCTTGCTGAAAGTCCTGCCCAGGAATTCTCGCTATTATCACATACAGAGCTTGTCAGGTCAAGAGATTACTGTCCCAGGGAGCAGACAGTGTGACAGCATCCATTTTGGCTTGGTTAAAGTGGGAGTGTTCAAAACTCTGTAACTTTTCAAAACTTGATCTATCAATTCACACAGTTTAACAGCTCCTTTGCCTCTTGCTGAACTGAGAGGTTTCTGTGTCAGCTCGCCAGAAATCATTTATCTGGAATTCACACTGGTTTTCACCTTTTGTAAGACTTTTTTATTCTGTCTCATGGTGAGTTTGAGAGATTGGACTATGAGTCTCCATAAAATAAAATCAGACCCAGTCAGATGCTAACACCCTTGGTCTTTGGAAATTTAGAAAGCATGAAAAATGTTAAATTAGATTTCCTTACAGTAGGCTTATTAGAACACAACAGGTGATGGATTCCTCATGAAATTCCACAGCTGTGTTTACAAAATGAAAGTCGCGGTAATATTCCTTGTCAAAATGTGAAAACTTATCTGAGCCTGGGCTAATTACAGGACTAATGAAGAATTATGCTTTCTGGAATGCTATATACCTTGCTGGGTGGCTCCTAATTTCCAGACACCATTCAGGGTTACTGGTGGGTCAAGCAGGGCAAAGCAAAAGCCACCTGATTCTCAATACTTTTCATAGCAAGCTGAAAATTGCCCCAGATCTTCCTAGTTTTTGCCAAAATAATTTCTGACGGAGTAAACAATTGTCCTTTTAATACAAAACAGTTGGGCTCAGAAGTGAAAAAGCAGTGGGTTTTTCACTGTCAGTCATAGGTTAGGATGCAGGATAGTAAATGTATCATATATTATCACTGCCTGCTGTGAATGAATAGTCTTTACTCAGTGAAGCAGCAGCTCTGAAATGTGTTGAACATATGATTTGGGATTTTGTTTACAGTGAGAGACAGGGGAAGGAAGTGGCAAAATATATACAACTTGATACTAACCTGAAATGAAATTCTAAGAAAATTACACTTTTAAAATAAACTAAACTACATGGCTGCAACACTTCAACACCTCTCTCCATCCTGTGACTTCTGAAATTGCCAGCATTGTGTGAAAACCATGGCGATTTCTGTGATGTTTCTACTTAGCTGTGATGCAAAAAATGCAACTTCAATCTTTCTCTTTTGTTTTCAGACCCCCACTTAATGGTCTGTTGCAATTCTGTTATCTGAATCACCATACTTGCAATTCTCAAGGCTGGGTTGCATTTTCAGTTTCCCAAGCAGATGGCAAATTTGTAAAGTCAGGAAGTTGCCCAAATAGTGTATTAAAAAAGGAGGTGAAAGGCTTGTTTCTCAAATCATGCTCCAAAGTCCTGGTTATATTCTAGCCCTTATCAATTTCCCACATAGGAGCAAAGGCTGCATAAGATGTTTACTGTGAGAATTACTTAGCCTCAGAGAGAACCACACCCCCTCCCCTTCCCAGCCCAGGGAATTACAGGAATCCCTCGTACAATCATTTGCAGGCATAATGGATTTTATGACTCACTGTATCAAAGATTTGCTGCTGGATTGCTAGAAAAATACACTTTACCAAGATATTTTGGAAGAGTTGATGATTTTGGAAATATTTCATATGCTATTATCTACATCTTTGTCACAGCTTTCAGACTCCAAAAGTTGATTTGAATCATAGAATCATAGAATCATAGACTCATGGAATGGTTTGGGTTGGAAAGGACCTTAAAATCATCTAGTTCCAACCCCCCTGCCATGAGCAGGGACACCTCGCACTAAACCATGTTGCCCAAGACTCCACCCAAACTGGTTTTCAACACCGCCAGGGTTGGAGCATTCACAGCTTCCTTGGGCAACCCATTCCAGTGCCTCACCACCTTCACTGTAAAGAACTTCTTCCTTATATCTAATCTAAACTTCCCTTGTTTAAGTTTAAAGCCATTACCCCTTGTCCTACCACTACAGTCCCTAATGAAGAGTCCCTCCCCATGTCCTTCTAGGCCCCCTTCAGACTCTGGAAGGCTGCCATGAGTTCTTCACACAGCCTTCTCTTCTCCAGGCTGA
>NW_009940583.1:0-17711 GCF_000696875.1 Nestor notabilis
CAACCCTAACTATTCTATGATCCTATGATTTGCCTGTCTACTTAGCATCTGATAAAATCTCAAAGATTTTTAGAAGGTCCTGTATTACACATACTCTATAACATTTTTTTTCACCCAGAAACTAAAATAGTCTTACTTATAGCCGATGTTAATTCACTCGCAAGCCTCAAGATAAAGGATTTTTTAGTTGTGTTGTTTTTTAGTTTGGGTTTGGTTTTTTTTTTCTAATTCTGGCACTAGATGGCAGAACTTTTCCATCCAAAGTCAATAAACTTGAGGAGAACTCCCAGACAGAAGAAAGGCTATCACTGTAAGACAGCTTGCCTTCAAAGGTTAGATATGGAATATAGTGCAGAATTACTACATAATATAAAAAATAAAATATCCAATACCTAAATAAAAATAGCATTAAAGAGGGCAGAGTAATGGGAAGCTTTAAGTAATTTGAAATACCACGAGAAACTGACTTCATATGGTTTGCTTAAATCTGCCAAAACAGCAGATCAGTGATCTGCAAAAGTAATATATAAAGGAAAGTGTCCTACCAGTGTGCCAAAAATATGATTCATCTCCACGAAAAGCTTTAAGAAAGCAGCAGGAGAAAAGCAGTCTGTACCAGATTTTTTTTTTTAATTCATTACCAAATGGAATTGTATTAAATCTCTGAAATTAATGGTTTGATGAGTTGTATTCCATTACATTTAAAGAGATTTGTTCCATACACACAGTAAGAAAGCACTGTTAAAAAGAAGAACAAGTTTTCTGCCTAACTTTTTTTGAGACAGGAAGATTATACCACTTCCCTTCCAGCAGAATATATCAAAACTCTTTTCTGGAGGTTCAGCCTGACAGTACCCGCTTTCAGGGTCCAGTTTCTTACTGCAGTGCTGTAATAGTTCAATCTTTGTAATAATCTGATTGCTTTGTGAGCACCTAAATCTGTAATGGACGGGGCGGGGGGGGGAGCGGAAAAAACCGGCAGAATTTTATAGAGAAATTTGTATTTACGATCTTCCTATGTGGACACTTACAAACTATTTATTGGAAATATGCCAAAGAAATCACTGGTGGTGGCATCTAATTCAAGTAAGCTTAAAATAAAGCTTTAATGTCTCTCATCTTGTTGCACATTGAATTAACAGAGTGAACTGGATTTAGAACTACAAACCAAAACTGATTCAGGTTTTTACAGCAGTTTTTGTATTTACGATCTTCCTATGTGGACACTTACAAACTATTTATTGGAAATATGCCAAAGAAATCACTGGTGGTGGCATCTAATTCAAGTAAGCTTAAAATAAAGCTTTAATGTCTCTCATCTTGTTGCACATTGAATTAACAGAGTGAACTGGATTTAGAACTACAAACCAAAACTGATTCAGGTTTTTACAGCAGTTTTATAATCATTATTTTTTTGTGACCTAAGTGACTGATGTTATGCTGGGGTACTTATTACAGAAAAAGGAAGCACATTTTTGCACCTTCAATCCTACTCATGAAATTCCAAAGCCTTTAAAGCTTCAAGATCTTTCTCAGGGGCTGAAAGTGTGAAGAACTTCTTGCTATCCTGATGACTGTAAAAATAAACCAATAGATAAAATCAGAAAGATCAAAATCAAACCCTGGAGGAGAGTTTGGGTTTATTTTTTGTTCTGTATGATATCTTATTGTCTTAGAAACTTTTCTCAAAGAAAGTGCCACTTATTACTTCCATTAAATTTTTATATTTTTAAGCATAGTGTCAAACTTTTTTTAAGATCTATTCACATACTGTAACAGTATGTAGCTCCACGTTTGACAGAAGGAAACATGCATAAGATAAAGTTTTGAAGCTTGTAAGTACTGAATTATTTAGGGCCTAAACACAAATAAATGCAATGTTATCTCTTCTGGAAAAAAACCCTGTGCTATCAGCATGCTTTTAAATATATTTTCTATCCTCATCTTATACATTATTCCTTTATGATACCAAAAGTATTGCCACAAGAAAATACTTGTTGTATTTGATACCCAGCCCTCCACACATATGGTTTGCTTGAGTAGCCAAAGAGAACATTGACTTTGTTTCCTAATTGATGTAAGACCTTTGGAACCTACCAGATACACCCTCACTCCAGTCAGAAAAACAACAATATTGGTGAAAATACCTTTTTCCATCATCTTCTAGGTAAGGGAATAGAACCATTCATTTCTGAAAGCAGAACTTAAATGACTCATCCATCACTACCATATCAGTTCTGCATATTCTGTGTCGCAAAATCTAACCAGATGTAAGTGTGTATGTGTGATAGAACCTTTTGGACAAGAAAGGCTTTAGAAAAAGAGTTTATTCCGGGTCTAGAAATTTTTTCATCCATTTTATTTTAGTGTTTGGTTTATTTTAGGAGGGCTGTATCGCACACATAAGACTAAAATCAAATTATTGTCAAAAAGCAAGGGGTTCTCATTTGTGATCTTCTGTTACTACATAAAAGTCTTCCAGATAATCCAGTCCAAATGATTTATGAATAAATGTGCACATTAAACTGAACTGATTATGAAACAAGAAATAATCTCTAAGGTTTGAAGCATATGAGCCAGCAATGTTAGTTAGGAAACTTAATTTATTGATTGTTACTATGCTTTAGTAGTATTTCATGTTGGGCATGTTCCAGTAGATTCATCAGGCAGGAAGAGTGAAAATGAGTCTCTGGACTTGATTAATCTTAGTCTTCTTTCCACAGGACTCCACTTTTCCAAAGAAATCAGGTTTCTCTTTGTTATCCTCCAAAAATTTTACAAGCCTTCACTTCTCTTAAGCTGAGTCATTTCTACAGTTTCAATGGGCTGCCACCCTTACTGTGTCCTACACATCTGTCTAGGCAAACCCATATCACTTTTGGAAAAAATATTTCATGAAAATCAAGGGGCTTAAGTTGCAGCCATGTATGCTAAGGAACAGTGGGGTTTTAGACAGTGAGAGCATTTTGTGGCATTAAAAGCTCATTGTAAGCAATAATGACATTGTTTTTTACTTATCATTGTGTCTCCTTTATGTAGAAAATGAGAGAATATACACTTTTTTCCAAAGAAACTCAACATTTAAAAATATTAGTTTGTTTCACTTGTACATCTAAAATAATTATTTTTAAAAAATTAAATCAGATTATCTTTTGTGAAACTGGGAATCTTGTCCTTGAAGTACAGTTTGTTTGCAGAGTAATAGCTGCAATTTTCCTGGTTGCTTCTCCAGGACTGAGTGAAATAATAAGTATGAATGTTGAGCTTCCAGTGGAGTGGAGCACCACTGGTAACTTTTGATGCTTAAACTCAAGATTCAAACATCTCTCAAACTAGACTTCTCCTCCTACTCCTCCTCTATCTTCCACTCATTGGTGGTGTTGCAACCTTTGACTGCATTCACTGGAGCATAAGCATAAAGAAATCCGTAATTAGACAGAGGCACCCTTACCCTGTCTGTGCAGTAGAAACTGGAGGATTTTCACAGCATGCTCCCTATGATGAGATACAATTGCTGTCACAGGAGATCACTCCGTTAAATGTAGTTTACAAAAACAAAGTAAACTCTGATACCCAAACGACTGCCATTCTTGTGTGCTCAATAAATTACTGGCTTTACTGACTGGATTAACATAAACCTTCAGGTACAGGGATAAAAAAAAGTCATTGAATGTCCCTGAAAAACTTAAATTGCAGAGATTTTACATTTGAGCCCAGGATGCTTTCCAAAAGTCATAATAGGATAATTGTTAGCCTCTCTGGAGAGAGAACCTTTTAATTATATTACTGGAAGAGTAGTCCTATTCTTTCTCTAGTAAAACTTTTGTAAACATAAGATTTCATAATAGAAAGGCATTCTTGTTCTCCACAGAAATCTGAATATCACCTCTAGCTTTTGATTTTATTCTTTCTTGACCTATCTTCACATAAGCCTTTGCAAACCCTGTGTTACCACCCTACCTGCAGATAACTAAGAATATGAATATACATTATTTAGGCTAAAGGAAGTAATTTTCTTGATTTTGGGGTGGTTTTCCTTTGTTTTGTTTTCTATTATTTTTTTGAGGTGGCTTTGTGTTTGGTTTTCTGTTTGGTTGCATTCTTTATTTTTGTTGTTTGTTTTGCTTTTCATTGTTGTTGTTGGTTTGGGTTTGGTTTTTGGGGTGGGGTTTTTTGGGGGAGTGCTCTTTTTTTTTTTAAATTAGTTTTTTTTCAAACTGTACTGTGGCAGAAAATGGTTCGGTTGATGTGTGTTTGGAATTAGAGTTTTCTTATTTTAATAAAGTACCAGTTATGCAAAACAGAGCAGAACAAACAGCTGTAATACAGGTTGTAATATTTATTTGAACCTCTACATTCTTCCAGAAAACTGTTAACTATTATATTTGAAACAAATAAAATTTTTTAGCTGATAAAATTTGAGCACTATGAAAACGAAAATATTTTAGATAAAGCATCTTCCTCAAGATGTACAAGATGTACTTTGCCAGATCTGTGATCTGCTATTATATGTTAAAGCTCTATTTTTTATTCTAGGGTAAAATATTTTGCAGGCTACAGCAGATCAAATAGTGGACATCAAATACCTCTGCGTATGTTTTGTCTAGAACACTAAGACAGTAATCCATCAAGAATATAATAAAAAAATAAGGAGGCAATGCTCAGATATTTCAAACTTCAGTCTGCTTTTAATGTGAGTAAAAGCTCTATTTTTTTTTTCTTGGTTTATGGTTTGAAAAGTTGAGGTTTAGTCATCAGTACCAAATTTGAAATGCCTCCAGCATGACTGAACTGCCAAGGTCCTAATGATCTTTAAAAACATGTAAATATATAGAAATTGCCATAATGAGTCAAGCCTCTCTATATATATTTTGTCTTCAATAACCAGGATTGAATACATCAGAAAAAGGCACTAAAATTTCCATTGAAAAATCTGCCTACAGGGAAAATTTCTTCTGAATTCTTATTAGATAGTGCCCATCTTATATCTTAATGCATGAAGATTTATAGTCCTCACTATTTAATCCAAAATAATGTAACTTGAATCCTACTTAGCTCTTGGCCTTGCTTATGCCTTAGGGCGATAAGTTCAATGGGTTTATTATGCACTAGGTAAAATTGTTTTCCTTTTATTATTTTTAGATTTGTTTAATGAAAAATGAAAATGTTGCTATGAATCCCCTTTTCCCCTACTCTGAGATTTCCTCAGATTTATACTAATCTGGTCAGTAGCTAGTTGTACAGTAGCAATAGTTTGTGGTCCAAAACTATAAATTTCACTAAAGAAGAGTTGGTTGTACTTCGATAGCTAGACACTCCACTACTTATTTTTGCATGAATAATGTGTGTATTTACATCACTGTTTTGCTGAAGTTGTTAGGCAAGGTTCACAAACCCTTCTTTTAAAGAAAGATGGGATTATGTCATTTTGCAACTGATTCAATAAATAAGACAAACAATATAACCCTTAAATGTGTACAAACAGAATAAAAACAGTAGATTACTTCCCCAGTTAAGTCCAGGACAAGTTCTACTTTTCATCACCTTTCTTAGACAACATCATCAGTGTCTTTGACTCTGTGACAAGTGCATCACTTCTGAAATCTTGTGAGTTTTCTGCTTTCTGATATTTCAAAGAAGATAAATGCCAGTCAAAAACTGCTGCTGAACACTTACTCTACCTACTGCACGTCTAGGACCAAAGCCACTATTGTTTCAGTATCTACTAAGACCATATGTGAACAATTTTGTTTTGTTTAAATGCTGGGAATTAAGATATGCTTATGTCACAGCCAAATATAAGAACAATATATTGTTTCTGGGTATATTAGAACAATATATTGTTTCTGGGTATATTCCTCTAAGTGTCTTTTATCTAATTGTTATCTTCTCCCTCAAAACTCCCCGTGTTTGTACAACACACAGCTAAATGGGGTGTTAGCGCCTGCTAAGGCAAACTGAGTATTTAATTGATACACAAATCAGTGCAAGATAAAAATTTAGGTCCTAGCTTCTAGAGCTCCAGTGTTCAGTATGTGATGAGATGTTGGGTAAAGCAACAATTTAAATAATGCTTTAATGTTTTAACTATGAACACTAGTGACTCCAATGGAACAGGAAAAAAGTAGTGTCTTCCGTTAATCCAAATATAGGTTTAATATTCTTTCAAACCAGATTTTTAGCTTTAATTACTTTTTTTTTCTGTTTACTTTTACGTGTCTTCAGTAGATCCTCTTTGCATACACACACATATATGTGCATATACTTAACAAGGAGAGACAGCCCAAGGTAGGGTGATTTTCATTACACTTTTTTCCTGCCTTTTACCAGATGCTGTGGCAGGTGATGCTAAAAGTTGCAATACTTCCTCCCCTGTCTCTAAGGGGTATTGAGCAGATTAATTAGTTCATGTCTGTACAGCACTTTGAAAGCACTCAGTGCTATATAATTAGTCCTATATATTATTAGGATAGCCTTGAATATCTTCAGTGACTCTGCTTCATGAATTTCCCTTGGCGAATTATGCACTTTCTAATTGACCTTGGTCTTTGAAGTATTTTCTTAACATCTGATTTAATCTTCACATTTCCTGGAATATGTTCTCAACACAATGGTTAGCTAAAAAGTTTCACCTGTTTGAAACATGTTTTTCAAATGAGAAATACCCACAGAACAACTGATTATTCTTAGCCAGTGGGAACTTAAATGATAATTTTTAAAAGTTCCAATTATAACAAGTATCAAAATCGTATTAAACATAGATTTTAAAAAGTAGACACATGAGATATTCTGAATAATTTATTAAAAATATAACACTTTCATGAAAGTCAAGGTCTATCACATTTCTACCAAACTTCTTGCATGTTATAGGTTAGCTTTACTTCCATACCTTCATGCTTCATCAGCATTTTTTTTCCTTTGTCTGTGTACTTATTAATCCACTTACTACATTACGTACTTAATAACCCTCACCTCACTTGTTTGATAATTTGAGACATTCTTCCGGGTGCAAGTGTCTTTATGATCATAGAATTATAGAAGACCATAGAATCATATAATAATTAGGGTTGGAAGGGATCTTAAGATCATCTAGTTCCAACACCCCTGCCATGAGCAGGGACACCTCACACTAAACTATGTTGCCCAAGACTCTGTCCAACCTGGCCTTGAACACTGCCAGGGATGAAGGATTCACAGCTTCCTCAGGCAACCCATTCCAATGCCTCACCACCCTCACTGTAAAGAACTTCTTCCTTATATCTAACCTAAACTTCCCCTGTTTAAGTTTGAAGCCATTACGCGTTATCCTACCACTAGAATCCCTAATGAAAAGTCCCCCCCCAGCAACCTTGTAGGCCCCCTTCAGATATTGGAAGGCTGCTATAAGGTCTCCACGCAGCCTTCTCTTCTCCAGGCTGATCAGCCCCAACTTTCTTGGCCTGTCTTCATACGGGAGGTGCTCCAATCCCCTTATCATCCTCGTGGCCCTCCTCTGGGCTTGCTCTGACAGTTCCATGTCCTTTTCATGTTGAGGACACCAGAACTGCACACATTATTCCAAGTGAGGTCTCCCAAGAGCAGAGTAGAGGGGCAGGATCACCTCCTTTGACCTGCTGGTCACACTTCTTTTGGTGCAGCCCAGGATACGGTTGGCTTTCTGGGCTGCAAGCACACACTTTTATTATTGGATTAAAGAAATGTAACAATTTATTGGCTAAAAATTTGACTGACAGTGAAGTGGGTAATCTCAAGAAATGCAGAAGAGTTGAAGAAGCAGCGCCAAATTGGCATGCAAGATAAAGAGGAGTCAAAGACATGGATTCCACTGTTATTTCCCATCTTATCCTTCGTGCCAAGATGTGTAAAAGTGTTCTCTCACATTTGTGAGCATAAGATACAGCAGAAAGAATAATCAACGCTCTCTGGTCTACTATCAGGTATCTGACCTATGAAGTCATCTTCTCTCATTTCCAGGGTAAACGGCTTCTGGGGCCAGAAGGGACAGGCTGAAAAGAAGGCAGGAGTTTTTCTGACGTACCAGAAGTATGACAATTCAGCAGTCACAGCTGAATATTTTCTCCTACTTGCTGACATCCTGTCTGAATGAAAATCCTCTGCAAGACCTTTCTCTGTCTAAGAGGCCTGATGCTTTCTACAATCCTCTACTCTCTCTTCAATCTTTTTCCTTAATATTATTTCCTGTCAATATTTACTGTATTTCTTCAACTAATAACTTGTTATCAAAATCTCACTAAGAATCATAGAATGGTTTGGGTTCCAACCCCCTGCCATGGACAGGGACACCTTCCCCCAGACCAGGTTGCTCAAAGCTCCAGCCAGCTTGGGCTTGAACACTGCCAGGGATGGGGGCAGTCATAAATTATCTGAGCAACCTGTTCCAGTCTCTCACCACCTCATGGTAAAGAACTTCCTGTTAAGATCTAATCTAAATCTATCTTCTTTCAGTTCAAAGCCATTCCTCCTTGTCCTGTCACTAGATGCTCTTGTAAAAAGACCCTCTCCAGACTTCCTGTAGGCCCCCATTAAGTATTGTTAGGCTAAGGTCTCCACTGAGCCTTCTCGTCTCCAGGCTTAACAAGCCCAGTTCTCTCAGCCTGTCTTCACAGGAGAGGTTTTCTAGCCCTCTGATCATCTTTGCGGCTCTCCTCTGGACTCATTCCAAGAGAACCACTTCCCTCTTGTGTTTGGGGCTCAGAGCTGAATGCAGTACTCCAGGTGGGGTATCACTGGAGGAGTAAAGGAGGAGAATCAAATCCCTCAGCCTCCTGGCCATGCTCCTTTTGATGCAGCCCAGGACGCAGTTGGCCTTCTGGGCTGCAAGCGCATACTGCCAGCTCATGTTGAGCTTCTCACCAACCAACACCCCCAAGTCTTTTCTCAGGGCTGCTCTCAATCTGTTCTCTACCCAGCCTGTATTTGTGTCTGGGATTGACCCAACCCAGATGCAGGACCTTGCACTTGGCCTTGTTGAACTTCATGAGGTTTGCATTGGCCTACCTCTCAATCCTGTCAAGGTCCTTATTGATGGCATCCCTTCCCTCCTGCATGTCAACTGCACCACACAGCTTGGTGGTGTTGGCAAACTTCCTGAAGGTGTACTCAATCCTACTGTCCATGTTGCCAACAAAGATGTTGAACAGTGCCAGTCCCAATACTAACCTCTGAGGAATGGCATTCAAATAAAGAGAAAATGAGAGACATTAACATTTTTTCCCCTATGCGATTATTGTATTTTCTTTTTTTCTTATTTCTCTTTGCTTTTAAAGGGACTTTATAGTTCTTGTCCTCATAGATTTCTTATTTCTTCATGTTAGTAATCCTCTATACCACAAGAAAGAAGGAATTTCATCACTAGCCTCAGGCAAATTGTAAATAGTACTGCTAAAGAACTGCAGTATGGGACAATCCCCAGCTGTAAAGAAACATGCAGACAGAGAAATTTGATCAACCTACAATTATGAGGTACAAGTCAACACTTATAACCAGGGGAGGCATCATCATGTTACTGGAATTTCTGCATGTCCTTCTTCAGTTTAATAAAATTTTAGGAAAGATAACAGAAAACAGTATAATCATCCTAACTCTTTGTCTGGTCTTTGAAATGACCTACACCAAAAAGGAATATATTTTCAATTTCAGTCCAGTTAAAATTTTCCACTACAAAAGCAAATAATGTATTATGTTGCTCATAGTACAGGCAATCTGTGTTTCCCAGTAACTGGGCTTCACACATGTCCTGGGTTCAGCTACAGCAGTCATTTTTTCTCCTTCTTAGTAGCTGGTGTAGAGCTGTGTTTTTGACTTTCAGTCTGGGAACAATGCTGATAACACCGATGTTTTTAGTTGTTGCTAAGTAATGTTTACTCTGACCAAGGACTTTCTCAGTCTCATGCTTTGCCAGAGAGGAGGGGAAGCCAGGAGGAAGCAGAGACAGGACACCTGACCCAAACTGGCCAAAGGGGTATTCCATACCACAGCACGTCATGCCCAGTATATGAACTGGGGGGAGTTACCCGGAAGGCCCAGATCGCTGCTCGGGTCGGGCTGGGTATCGGTCGGCGGGTGGTGAGCGGTTGTGTCCTTTTCCCTTGTTATTCCTCTTATCATTATTATTGGTAGCAGTAGTGGTTTGTATTATACCTTAGTTACTGGAGAGCTGTTATCTCAACTCGTGGGAGTTACATTCCTTCGATTCTCCTCCCCATCCCTCCAGGAGCGGGGGGAGGAAGGAAAAGGAGGGAAGGGAGCGAGCGGCTGCGTGGTTCCAAGTTGCCGTCTGGGCTTAAACCACGACAACACAAGTGACTGAGGTTATGGACAGAGAAATGATCTAGAGCCTTCAAATATAGCAGCTGCTCAAATGTACTGACTTCTCAGCTTGAGTGCTGCTGAGATAGAAATAGCCAGTGAAGCTGTTACAGAAATGTTCATGTGTAATTGAATTTGACGGGCTTTTCAAAAGATAATGAAACTAAAACTCTTAGCACAAATTCTCACACTAAATGGGAAAAAATGTAAGTACAATAATAGTAAGTCTTCTGACATTGTCATGAATTGCTTCATGTGTGATCTAGTATTCATAAACATAAGGAGTTGACTTTTCTAAGTTGCAACCCCCTCATCTAAAGGAGTTCAGGTTTTTTTCACTATTCATTTTAGGCTTTTTCGCTTGCTTTTTCTTCCCTGGGGATTTTATTAAGGTGGAGTTTTGAATTATGGCCACCATAGAATCAAATCAATTGCAGGAAGGTTGACTCTCAGCCTGACATCTTCCAGGTACTCCTTCTCCTCTCTGCCTCTTAACGTTCTTCTCTCACTGGAGTACTCTGACACAGTGTCTTTACTATCTTCTTGCTTCAGATATTTGAGGTCACTTGGCAAGTCATGCTGAGCACTGTATTGTCTCTGTTTCGTAAGGTACACAAGTGCCTGTTTTTAAACATAAAATAAACCCTGCTGACATTGCATCCCTAACGGTTTCTTGAGCAGGAATTTTGTTTTCTCCATTGCTTTAATGTTAGACAAGAGAGGGGTTTGTTGTAGACACGATTGCTTGCAAGCTTTTTTTCCCATGCTCAGTCATGCTCCATCCCTTCCAAAAATGTTTTCAGTATGATCTCAAAAAGTTCACGCTCCCAAATTACTTTAGTAGAAAAAGAATGTGAGAGAAATATATAGCTTTTCATAAACAGATAACACAAAAATCATGGCATAAGAACCAAAATCAAACATTCCTTGGATAACAGCTTACTTTGAAAATCTGTTTTTCCGATAATATCCCATGAACAAATGAGAAAAAAAAAAAAAAAGAAATTTGGAGTTATGCATGTAGTTAATAGCTGTGGTGAACCGTTACCAGAAAGATTTCAGAGAGCTATGGAAATAGGAGTCCCTGATGGATCTCCCAGCAGTGCAGGAATGCTCCCTAGAGCTCAGTGTCTACTGTTTTCCTCAGATAAATTTTATAATATTTTGAAAGATTTCATATGTGACACTAAGATTCATCTAATTGGATCTATAGAGTGTCAGTGTGCAGCTTCTAGCTCAAAAGTTGGACCCAGGTGGGCATATTGTTTCCAAGCAATACAATGCTTGGAGGTAGAGTCCCCCATGATCAATGAACATGTCCAGTCTGTCTCCGCTCCTACTTCCCAGGCAGTTTTGCTGTGCCCAGGGGAATGACATATGACTTCAGGCCTACCAAAAGTTAGCCACTCTCAGCAGCTATGACAGGGACAAGGTACCATTTTCCACGCTTGCCTGAGTGCCTCATCTCAGTGACCATTTGTGTCAGGATTGATGGCTTTGTGAGCGAGTGCAAAGATCAAACTGTTTCATAGTGCTGTGTCAGTCAGTTCTTAAACTTTAGCACTATCCTGAGCTGGGGATGTGCCCTTGGTGACTGTCCCTATTAAAATAAAAGCCAAACAGAAGAATACAGAGTCCTACACATCCCTTTATTTTTCACTTTAACATTCTCTGTGGAGGAAAAGAAACAAAGACAGATTGTCTTAAAAAATCTCTCTGAATTCAACAGTTATCAATAGAACAATTTAAGACATTTAAGGATGATATAACTCCTGAAACATTAGATTATCAGGAAAGATTTGTTTCATTAGTCCTTAAACATTTAACATTTCATACAGGAAATGGTAATTAGCACAAAGATAGTCTTTAGTCCCATGAGAAGGTGTTGGCCTTCACATAACCAGTAGCTGTGCCAAGCAAAGGTTACAATTATTTATTGCACTGCTTCCTATCTTCAGTAAGGTTTTACTCAGTAAAAATTAACAAGATCACTTTTCCTTGTATGTATTTTGCATGTTGAAATCAATTAACTGAAAATACATGGTAAGTTGCCTGCTCAAGAGTAAAAAAGGTGTCCCACCAGAAGGTATATGTTCTTCATTGTAGTATGCTGAGCTTGTTTAAAACAATGAATATGTTGCTTACCCTGCAATATTGCTTTGTCAAAGAATCACTTGAGACATAAGAAAAGAAGAAAGAGCTAATTACTTACACCTCTATAACCCAGAATAGTTCAGCAAGCACTGGAAAGTTTATTTATACTAAATAGCCCTAAACAGATCAACTGTTAGCAGGTTTTAGGGCATGGCTAAACAGGGACCATCTATTTTTAGGTGAAATATACTCAAGACAAAAATAATTTCAATGCCTTCTAAGCCACATCTAACCTGAGTATTGCCTTGTACTGCGCAATAAAAACCATGTCCACTAGGTCCATGAATTCTGATAGACCGCACTGTGAGTTCTAGTTCTTGATCTTCTCCTTTGAGCATACTGTACAGTTTTCCACAGAGACTGGAAGTAGAAGGAGGGGAGATGAAGGTTGTTTGCTAAAACAAAAGTCCTCTAATATGGGCAAACAGGTGCTTTTATCTTTTGTTGTTTGCTTGTATGAGATCATTCTAGTGTTTCACACGTTTTGGGGTTTTCAACTATTTTCCATATGGAAATGTGGTATAGCCTGGGCTATCAACATATAAAATCCATAGATTTTGATGATTCTCTTGTGGAGGTGACTTATCGGGGTAGTAGTAAATGTAAGTGCAAGATGTGTATATTTGTTGCTTTTGAAGTTACAGTTCCATTTGCTGTGTGCTGACCCATGGGAAAAAAGAAAACTCAAAACAGCCAATCAACCAAACAGCAAAAAGCCCAAAACAAAACACAACATCCAACGCCTGAGATTATTAAATATTGGAGGTTAGTTGGTAAATTTATTTTCAGGTATGACTGTCTTTCAGCATCAGCTGTGTGTTAAATTTTCTGTATTTGTGCCAAGAGAAAATAACATGAACAAAAAAGATTTTGGACCCAGGGCCTAGTTTTTACACTGCAGCATCTGAAGGACATGTTTGAAATAAATTCTTCTTACTTATTCCTTATAAAATCACTGTCATTGTTATTGTGTTGGGGGGATTTCCACAGAATAAATTCTGATAATGCCTGAGACCTTGACAGTATTTTTCTGCCATCTTGGTGTGGTTTAGTTGGTTGTTAGTCTTGAGAAGATAAATATTATAGAAACTTCTGGCAATTTAAAGTTGATATCTTTACTACAGCTCTGTAGGGCATGAAATTAAACAAATTGAGCATAGAAATATGTGAAATGACATAAACAGTCAGAATATTTTAAGTGTCTGTCAGTCACAGCGTGCTTGGAAATTATTCAATTATTTATACTTTAATTTTACTGATTTTTTACGAATCATGGGAAATTTGTTACATTTCTAATCATAGTCTTTTAAAAATTTTTTTAAATGTGAGTCTCTGTGGGAAAGGGAGGGTCCATTTGTACATATATATTTTTTCTGTAGATACGTAATAAGATGGGAAAGAAAAGTTTTTTCTCTCTAGATATTTACATCTAGGCTATCTATTAAATCTATCTATATTAAATAAATTTATTAAACAGATTTAAACTGAGGACTAAGACTACTTAGGAGTAATTATAACTGTGATTAAGTATTTCAGAATTCTTGTAGGAGTTTCCCTGTACAGAATATGTGAGAAAAAATATGATGGCTTTGAAGCAGAAAGCTAGCTTTAATAGCGTTGTCCTCATGTTAAATAAAGTTAGAATATAATGAATTGGGGCATGGATTGGAAGGTGAGTTTCTGGGGAGTGCTCAGATCCTTCTCATTGATTTCTCATGTCTCTTGGGGCCAGTGTGGTATAATCCTATTTGTATCTCATGCTCTAAATTTCACAGCAAATTTCACTATTCATAAGATGAAAAGATTCCAAAGTTCCATTCAGGTCCAACATACAGAACACAGAAATTCTACTGCTGCTACAAGTTACTGATCCACAGGTAATAATACACTTTTTAATTTCTGTGCTTACAATTTCAGAAACGAAATAAAAATTTCTCAATTGATAAGTGCATCTTAGAAAACCTAAGAGGAACAAGAGGAACAAAAAAAAGAGGCATGAAAATGAACAAAACCTCATGAATGGCTGAGCACTGTCAACTACTTCAGAAACTTAATGCACTTTTCCAAAAAATCTGTTTGTTCTGTGTAGAGAATTGAGCCAGTTCTTCATGCAAAGTGGAGTAATTCAGTCACATGCACAGTGTTACTCTTCCTTATTAGTACTCTATCTGATCAGAATAAAACCATATAATAGCCATCTAATAAGAGTTATCAATCACCTATTGCTTTAAAAAGCAATAGTAAATATTATTCATTCTTGGAAATGAAACCAAGAATAAATTAACCTGTTTCAATTTGAAAATAAATAAAGATATACTCCAAAGTAATAAACCTTAACTATATATGTATTCATCTATTTTTTTTAATATGTTGTATCTTAATTCTATGTCTCTGAAAGAACTTTATTTTTCTAACATCCACAAGAAAAATAATCTCTTTATTTTAGTTCATATCTATGATTTATACTCAAAGATATCTAGAAACATTACAAGACTTGTATAGATAGTAACTACTCATTAATTTCCCCTTCCCCAAGTTTATAATATAGAACTATCCACATAGAAATTATAGATTTCATTGTTTATATGAAAGCATGCTAAAAGATAACTTTCTGTTCCAGAGCACTGCTCTGAATCTAAAGGATTTAGTCTTTCACACCATCTTTCTAACAAACAACCTTGTCTATAGTAGCTGTTAAACTACTGGAGTACTCTACAGAATACTGACACAAACAATTATTCTTTTAAAAGATAAGAAAAAAAAAGACAATAAACACCCCTAGAATAAGTTGCAAAAAGGTCAGTGATTAATCCAATCATATGTGGACGGCAAAATTAATATTCATTTCAAAATAATCACTGATTGTAAATATTACCTGCACATCACAGATACTAGAGTCACTAATCTATAAACTAATTAGTTAGCAGCACCTATATACAACTTAGTAGGAAACAAGGAAATAAAGTGTTAACCAATTTCCATGACAGTCGGTAATAAATACAGAATTATAAAAACAGGTTTATTTGGCATGTATTTTCAGCTAAGTATACATCATACATGTATGGACACATGTTGATAAACCTAAATACAGAAGCCAATGGAAATAACATTCAAATACTTGTTTAAACAAATGGGCTATGGCTTACACACTGTGATTCACTACTGTGACATACAAATAAGTCAGATATTGGGAAACTCAGAGTTATAACATAACCAGACCACAGCAAGAATAATGCAACACTCTCACAAATGCTGGCAATTTAATTGTGCCCTTGAGGACAGTAAAGCATCCTCAGTTATTGAATGTTGGTTGTTATGAAGTAGGAACTCAAAAATTGAAACTCAGAGATGAACTTAGCCGGTTCTATGCACACTTTTACTTACCAATAAATAAATAAATAACTAAACTTAGAAATAATAAGAAATAAATGAACTTAGATTAACTAAACTATAAGGCTTAATTGACTTTTGACAAAGTCCTATTAATTACTGCAAGATCAATCAATAGTAAATAAATCCAACAGCATAGCTACCCAGTGACACATCTCCCTCTGTTTCTCTAATGGAAGCTCCCAAGTGACTAGAGGCAATAATCAGTCATGCCTTTGACTCAGTCAAACTTTAATGATGGACACATCTATTATAAGACTTGATGCAAGTGCAGCATTCCTCATGGAGCATAGGCCATCCTTCATAAGACATTAATTTTCTTCAGTGACTATCATGGGATCACCTAAAACTTGGCTGATTTAACATATTCATGACTGTGATGCTTTCTTTTGTGTTTTCATGAATTTCAAAATAAACATGGAATTTTCTAATAGCTTCAAAAAGCCCATTTCTACAGAATCTGTACTTTGGCCTAGCTTTCTTTGGATGTGAACCAGTCATTGTCTTCCCTGAAGCTGAAGGCAATGCTTTCAGGTGTCAAACTAGATAATAATGCTGTATGTCTTTTTAAATCTTTTTGAAGGTCATTGTTCCCAGTTCCAGGAAATTATCTTTATAACTCAAACACCATTCTGTCTCCATGTTAGTTTGTGTGTCATCCTGTCTATTCTCTATTAAGAGCTATCATTGACCCTCACTGTTTTATTCTTCTATTTTAATCAAATATACATGCAATGAAGCTCTAAGTCAAAACAGATTTATGTATATGTCCATGTCCATGTAAGAGGAGGTGATATTGCTGTTGCTCATCCATCTATCACAAAACAATGAATTTTTGCTGGGTAAGTAGGTATGCTTAGAATAAGCTAAATATGTCACTGAATGTCTTTGCTCCTTTCCATTATCTAGAAGCGTCATTGCACACATGCACAGCTTTGTTCAACAGCATCTGAAAATCTTTCACATGACAAATCATTTACATAGGATATGGGAGTCAATGATCAGACTCATTAAACCTGATAAAGAAAGGAAAGCCTACATATAAACCAATACTCCATAGAATGGTGACGATGAAAGCCAGCACCCATTTAGGATGGTAGAACTTCATATTTCGAAAGATTAGCACTAGCTTTAAATAACAGTCTGGATTGCCTTTGGGAGCTGTCTTGAGACTTGACCTCAGTCTGAAGCTTTTAGCTTGAAGTTACACTAGAGAAACACCAACTGATAAGGTGCTTCTTGCACTATTTCTGTGTATTAGTTTTTACACAATACCTTATTTCTAAAACAGTGCCTTCTAATACAAAAGATGAACTTTATCTTTTTCTTGAAACAGGTCAGGTGTCTGCAAGTTTGCAGTGTCCTATGTCCTATGCCAACCATAAGTGGAAGTCTCCCAAAAAGCCATCAAAGTTCCTTGGTCTCCTAGAAGGCACATGTTGGAAGGTGTTAGTTACAGGAAGAAGTAAGCTGGATAGAGGAGAGAGCAGATGTCAGCCATAGCTTCTTAGCATGCATCAAGGATGCTAGGGAGAAACCTAAGTCTGAGAAAGGGCCAGTGAAACAGACACTGCTCTAACAATACTTCTGTGTGGGTCTGGCACATTAAAATTAAATTGCTGCTAAACCTGGAAAAATATACAGTTCTAATTGGAAAAGGAGATACATCACAACTTTTACTGGCTTCAAGATCAAAGAGTATGAAAACTGCAAATAATAATTTTTAATCAATTTGAAAAGCCATGATAAACCATGTCTTGTATTATTGAATACTAATAATTACCCTAAAGTCTTTCAGTAATGATGTCAGTAATATAATATACTATATATACTATATA
>NW_009940584.1:0-3565 GCF_000696875.1 Nestor notabilis
TGTAGCTGTGCCTGGGATTGCCCTGACCTAGATGTAGTTCCCTGTCTTGCCCTCAACCTGATCACTTGTAAAATTCAATCAAACAGCAGCAGCAGATTTTTCAGACTTTTTTTTTTTTTTTTTTTTTTTTTTTTTTATATACTCTGCATTCTTGGACTGAATTTCGATCTGTTCAATCCACTCTAGGAAGTGAAGTATCCTGTGAACATTTTTACCATCTTCCTTTTTTTTTCTTTTTCTCTCAGAGAAAGCTGATTCTTAGTCCTCTGATGATCTTTCATGTCTTTTCATTTGCATTATGCTAATCAGCACAGCTCAGGGCCAGGCTGTTTATCCAAGTAGGCTTTAGTAACTCTCTGAGGTATGATCCATCCCCCATCTCCAGTCCAAGACCTGGCCAGGCCTTTTCTCTAGTACCTTTGAAATTAACTTCCTTTCAGTTTTAATGAAAGTGACATTAACTAAAAGATTTTAGCACATAGGGCAAATCTGTTACTCTTACTCAGTTTAAAAGCAGCCATCATGCTCAGAGATTTGCCATGTGGGTTACACTTTCAACTTGTGAAGGAAGTTCTCTGCTGCCAGTATTTATATAATGCATGTACTAGCTTGCTGTAAGTGAGACTAAGAATGAAAACAACCTCCAGTAGAAAATGGAGAATGCTTTGTTGTAAAATCACATGCCTGACATGATTCTGACTTCTTTACTCAGAATGGTTGTGCTACCTGAATTTCTACATGATAGTTCACGAAATTGTCGGGTAAAAGAAGCATGAAGTGAGAAGAAAGGAAAAACAGTGTAAATAAATTATGTGAATAATTGTAAATAAATGCTGTGAAAATTTTATAAATCGCATCTCTCTCTTATCCGAAAGTTGCTGAAAGGACTTGGTCCAGGAAGAAAGTTTAGATTTTAAAACTGAGCTGCATATGCATGAAGTGGGAAGGGAGTGCTGTATTCTATAGGATACAAAAATAATCACAATTTTAGCATACAGAACATACTTGTTTCCTTGTATCCAGTTTATTTAGTTGTTTAATATGCTTTAAAATTACTTGAGAACATCGTAGATTACTTTTTTTTAGTTACATAGAGATTTTAGCAAAGTAATCTGCAATTCATTGATAACAAAGGCTAGTTCTTCATGACTTTTAAAGTAAAACTATTTTAGACCTAGTTTGGCTTTTCTGTCTTTTACTGACAAAATCATTTTAATCCATCTGTTACAACTTCCTTTTGACCCAGAAGTCTGAGGCATATTTTTCAGTACTCAGTTGTTTCCAGGAACCTTACCTGATTAACATTTGTTACTCGTAAACGCTTTTTTAAGTCCCCCCTTCTGTCTATGCCATCACTGTTTGGTTCCCTTCAGGAGCAAATCCCAAAGCAGCCAATGCAGCACAGAGAAGATGCACTCTGTTGTCTTGTGGGTACTCTGACCCAGTATCTGGTTTTAAAGCCTGCCACACTGGTAGGAATTATGTGCTGTAGTGTTTGCTTTGGGTTACTCTGAGATCATTCTTAATGCAAGTCAAGCTGAGGTAAAGCAGATGAGAATATCCAAGTATTAAAGCATCCAAGACAAATACAGTGTTGTTTGAAAGGTTTATAAGACAAAAGTGACAGAAAAGAAATAATGCTTAGTTGCCCAAGATCAAATAAAAAGCCTTCCTTTTCCATTTCCATCCTTGTATTTAGCTGATACTTACATAACCATACGGTCAAGGGTTTAGTCCTCACTCAAACTTGACATCCTCAGGTGCTGAGTAAGGTTTTCCTTGGGGGTAAAACCACAGGCTTCAACTTATATACACTCACACTCACATCTTCTTCAATTTGCCTGGGGGTCCATTCAGATAAAAATCTTTTTCTGTTTTCTTCCCTGCCACCCCAGAACATCTTAATGCAGTCAGGAAGAGGTTAGACCCTTCTCCCTCTAGCCAACTTTATTGCCTCATGGCTCTGGGTTTGAACATGCCAGTGTCCCTTGGACATGGTCAGGTGAGATCATCTCTGACCAGACATTAAGCAGTCAGCTAAGGGCTGCTCCAGTGCCTGGTAAATTCTTCACAGACCATGACCCAGTCTGAAGCATAGTGCCCTTTTCTGCTGGGTTGGGCTATATTCACATCTCAAATAAAGCCCTGTCTCAATGTGAATGTTTTATAGTCTGAAGAAAATTTAATTTACTAATCACACTTTGTACTGTCACAGAACTGTATTAATACCATCAGCTATTCATTCGCATCTCTGAAATACATATAAGGCCACTTTCATAACTATGATCTCCTTTGACTAGCTATGAAATAACAAGAGAGGTTTAGGCTGAAAGTGTTTCAAAAGTGCAAGTTATTATTTGGTGCCTGTTGTTATTGAATTTACATTTTAGAAAAGGATTAAAGAAGGATTCATGCCATTTAATCCACCCAATACCATAGGATAAAATCCTGGGGGTTGTCTTGCCCAATGACGTCTTACCCTCTCATCTTAAGGAGAGAATCTAGTACGGAAAAAAATAGACTTGCTATGTGCGTGATGGAACAAACACAATAAAAACAATTATTTTTTTTTTCATTAGCATTTGGAATTCCTCTTTCCAGTCATGGTAGGGGCTGCTTTTTTGACAGGCAGTCATTGAAACCCTTGCTCTTGCCCCCTTAAAGTGTGGTGGTATGAAGTTCACTACATAGCATAGCTTCAGAGAGGAGCAAAAGAGTGTCTAGTGCTTACTGCTTGATTCATAAATGAATCAAGGTTAAATTCTGTGGCAACTGAGAGTGTTCATGACCAATGGATTTGTGGGACAGCAGTGGTGGACTTCTGCAACACCCATCTACAGGTCTCTAGCATGTTAAGGTGACAGTACCTGCTTACTTGTCTCTTTTAACACCTGTGCTGCTGCACATGAATTGCTATAATGTACTAACCACTTTATCATTTTATTACACTTTATTACATCATAAATTTTTATATCTTCCTAACGATCCTACAAGAAGCTTAATTGTTTATAGGAATATCTTAATTGACTAGAGTTCAGTAGGTTAAGCAGAACACAAATTGAGAGCTCTAAATGAAACAAACCCTACCACTCTATTCCACATAGCTTCATAAGGTAAAATGGGTGACTGCAAGAATAAAAAGTTCATACAGCTTTCAAATTTTACAAAGTAGCAATAATACCATGAGTAACCTTACCTCAGCTTTCCGTTTTACAAATGTGAAATTCAGTGGAATAAAAATATTTTTTTTTTAGCTGCTAGGAAGAATTTCAATTTGTGCTGTAGCATTTTGAGGAAACTTGCTCCAGATTAATTTAGCAGACAATAGTGTTACTTTATTATCCCAATTCCATCTGGATTTTAGAGATAGACAAGGTAATACAAGAAATGTATGAGTCTCACAGACGTCTCTAATTATATTATAATTGATCACAGTCAGTTTTTCTGATGTATATTTATTGGGAGCTTTGTGAAATGGTCATAGTAGATGCACTGGGTGGGAAAGATTGATGTTTATGAATGGTATAACTAGCTGTATGAACCAGTCTTCCCAGGGTCTGAACCG